>NC_056627.2:330357709-330657709 GCF_002870075.4 Lactuca sativa | reverse complement strand
ATAGCTAAGGGTGAACAATAACCGAACCACAAACAAAAAAAAACAAAAAAGCCACATAAACTGGAACCGAAAAACCGGAACCGAAATGAAAACCGATGGTGCGGTTTTTATTTTTGCAAAAACCGAAAATACTCGGTACGGTGCGGATTCTAGTCTCGCAAAAAACCAAACCGCACCGCATATATATATATATATATATATATATATATATATATATATATATATATATATATATATATATATATATTAAGTGTTGATATTTGTAAGAACCAAGAACTTATGACAATTAAAATTTCTATAAATATAAATATTTATCTTATCTATCAGATGATGATTCTATATTTTTAAACATACAGTCAGTGATATTTACAATAACAAATAATGTTTATGACATTTTTTAACATTTAAATGTGAAAATACTAGTGATGATAGTATCATTTTTATGAATACATTAATATTATTGCATGTACATGTGAAACAAATATTATATTAAATTCGTATTATGTTCAACCATTAGAAACATGTTGGATGAATGGTTATGTAATTTGATTTCAAACCAAGAGGTGGTGGTATCGGTTCATCTACAAAAAATGATTAGCACTCCTCATCTGAGTCAAAGTAACTCACCGAGTTACTTGAATTTTAGTAAAAAGGCAAAATGAAAACAAAAAAAACTAACAAAAATCGCAAAAAAAAAACCGAACCGCATAAAAACCGAACGGTGCGGTTTTTAATTTTCAAAAAACCGAAGTTGCGGTTTTCGGTTCGATTTTGGCCAAAAACCGCACCGAACAGCACCATGCTCACCCCTAAGTATAGCTTGGGTAAGTACGGGTGTTAAACTCAAGGGGAATCATATAAATGACAAAAGTGGTGTGTTAAATTTATAAACAACACAAGTTGTATCTTAAACCTATAAATGACACAAGTGGTGCCTTAAACCTATAAATTAAATAAGTGGCTGGGTTGAATCCAATCAAGTTTTGATATGTATGATATCTCTGTGACTTTTTCTCCAATCTTGTTACCTGTAAATCAGACTTGTCTTCTTTTTCCTTACATTTCACCAGAAAATCAGACCCAGATGAAAAAGAAACACCCAAAACATTATATAAGTAAATCAACATGGTGATGGAAATTTACATCGGTGGAAGAATCAAACACCCAAATCAAAAAACAAAAATCAACAAAAATCAGTTGCAATGGTGATTATTGTTGCAGTAGTGGTGGTGTTCGGTGCTTGGTGGAGACGATGATTTAGGCCATTTCCGGTGGTTGAGGAAGAACCCAAATCAAAACTGAAGTTGCTGGTGGTTGAGGAAGAAGATGACTGGGTATTTCAGTTTGTTGAACTCATCAGTGGCAGCAACTTGGATTCTCCGTAGCTCCCCAACTCGTCAATGGCTGTTAGAATTGTTTTGTGTCTTGAGAAAGAATAAATGGAAGAAGTTGGTTCCAATTGTCTGCTGGAACTTCTCTCTTGGTATGTAATTAGGTCAAACCCCCTTTTTTCCTCCTTTCATATATATGTTTTGACTTCAATTTGATACCATTGATCGAACCTAAATGTGAATTGTTTCTTATTCACTTTTGCATTGAGAATAAAAAGTTGGGGAAAAGAAAGTTCAAAACGAATTTTTGATATGAGTTCTGGACTTAATGGAATAAGCGCTTAATGAGGGTTTTGGGAACTAACCGAGTACGTTGGGCGTACTATAGGAGTACGCATGACATACTGAATTGGAACCCCATATTCTGAGGATGACACTCTCTATGATGAGCGTAGAATTGGAGTACGCAGGGCGTACTCGGTCTGTATTGACCTTTTGACTTTGACCTTTGACCATGGATTTTGACCAAGTTTGACTTAAGGGCATTTTGGGAAATTAAAATAGTAGTTTGAGATTAGGTCTCTATTAATTGTATATGTGATCAATGGAGACAATATTTGGAGCAGTGATTTGTTCAACTATTTTTCAGTATGAGAGGTGAGTTTCCCTCACTATACTTATGGGTCGAAGACACTAATGCCGACCCATTAGGTTATATATCCTAGTATAGGATGTTGCTATGTTGTAGTGATCTGCTAGATCTACATGATTGTCTATTTACTATTATGTGATCTTATTTGTTGCATATGTCGACATAGTACAATTGGGTTGAGGCGATATTGCTCTGTGTGGAATCCAACAAACCTGGGAGTAATCCAGACATAATTTGTGGGCCGGAAAGGCAAGCCGAACTAATGATGTGGGATTGGGAGCAATACAGACATAAGCAGATGGCCAAAAATGCAAACCATATTTATGTTGTGGGCGTGGGAGCAATCCAGAATCGCGTTGTAGGCTCCAGAGTAATCCAGTCCAATGGTTGTGGATCTAGTATGCATGTTGTTATACGTTGTGTGGTGGTATTTTGGGGGGAAACTCACTAAGATTTGGCTTACAGTTAGTTTTATGATTTTAGGTACTTCAGAGGACAGACAAGGCGAAGGCCTAATCGTGCACATCATCTTGGATTTTTATGAGATTATGATTTTAGGAATACTCTGATTCTTGTTCTATGACTTTTGGAAACTATGATTTTATAATATATGTGGATTTTGGATTGGTTTTAAAATAAAAAAATTTGCCTTGATTTTTGAAATGTTACAACCCTATTTGGTAGACTAGCCGAAAAACTAGCTTATGAATTAATAGTGTTTGGTAAAAAAAAACAACTTATCAAAACAATAGATATAGTTAAGGGAAAATTTGGAATATTTTTGAAAACGTTTCATAAACTTATCAAAAGCTATCTCGAAATAGTTTATCAAAAGTTACCGTATAAGCTAGTTCATAAGCTAAAATAAGTTATTTTTATGGTTTGCCAAACAATTAATTTCAATAAGCTAGTTTATTTTTGCCAAACATGACCCAAATCTAAAATAAATAAAAATACTGCAATGACTATTTCTATGGTCTAATATTTTCTTATGTTGTATTTTTTTTGCAACCACTTTAAATAAACAAGGCGCTAATATATGTACCGGATGTGCTATGGATAGTCTAATAAATAAACTTATTTAAATACAAATCTAGATTTAAATTTATAAAACCTAACAAACCAAACTGACTATCAACACAAGACAATATACCTGATCATGAATAGTATAGCTAAGGGTGAACAATAACCGAACCACAAACAAAAAAAAACAAAAAAGCCACATAAACTGGAACCGAAAAACCGAAACCGAAATGAAAACCGATGGTGCGGTTTTTATTTTTGCAAAAACCAAAAATACTCGGTACGGTGCGGATTCTAGTCTCGCAAAAATCCAAACCGCACCGCATATATATATATATATATATATATATATATATATATATATATATATATATATATATATATATATATATATATATTAAGTGTTGATATTTGTAAGAACCAAGAACTTATGACAATTAAAATTTCTATAAATATAAATATTTATCTTATCTATCAGATGATGATTCTATATTTTTAAACATACAGTCAGTGATATTTACAATAACAAATAATGTTTATGACATTTTTTAACATTTAAATGTGAAAATACTAGTGATGATAGTATCATTTTTATGAATACATTAATATTATTGCATGTACATGTGAAACAAATATTATATTAAATTCGTATTATGTTCAACCATTAGAAACATGTTGGATGAATGGTTATGTAATTTGATTTCAAACCAAGAGGTGGTGGTATCGGTTCATCTACAAAAAATGATTAGCACTCCTCATCTGAGTCAAAGTAACTCACCGAGTTACTTGAATTTTAGTAAAAAGGCAAAATGAAAACAAAAAAAACTAACAAAAATCGCAAAAAAAAAACCGAACCGCATAAAAACCGAACGGTGCGGTTTTTAATTTTCAAAAAACCGAAGTTGCGGTTTTCGGTTCGATTTTGGCCAAAAACCGCACCGAACAGCACCATGCTCACCCCTAAGTATAGCTTGGGTAAGTACGGGTGTTAAACTCAAGGGGAATCATATAAATGACAAAAGTGGTGTGTTAAATTTATAAACAACACAAGTTGTATCTTAAACCTATAAATGACACAAGTGGTGCCTTAAACCTATAAATTAAATAAGTGGCTGGGTTGAATCCAATCAAGTTTTGATATGTATGATATCTCTGTGACTTTTTCTCCAATCTTGTTACCTGTAAATCAGACTTGTCTTCTTTTTCCTTACATTTCACCAGAAAATCAGACCCAGATGAAAAAGAAACACCCAAAACATTATATAAGTAAATCAACATGGTGATGGAAATTTACATCGGTGGAAGAATCAAACACCCAAATCAAAAAACAAAAATCAACAAAAATCAGTTGCAATGGTGATTATTGTTGCAGTAGTGGTGGTGTTCGGTGCTTGGTGGAGACGATGATTTAGGCCATTTCCGGTGGTTGAGGAAGAACCCAAATCAAAACTGAAGTTGCTGGTGGTTGAGGAAGAAGATGACTGGGTATTTCAGTTTGTTGAACTCATCAGTGGCAGCAACTTGGATTCTCCGTAGCTCCCCAACTCGTCAATGGCTGTTAGAATTGTTTTGTGTCTTGAGAAAGAATAAATGGAAGAAGTTGGTTCCAATTGTCTGCTGGAACTTCTCTCTTGGTATGTAATTAGGTCAAACCCCCTTTTTTCCTCCTTTCATATATATGTTTTGACTTCAATTTGATACCATTGATCGAACCTAAATGTGAATTGTTTCTTATTCACTTTTGCATTGAGAATAAAAAGTTGGGGAAAAGAAAGTTCAAAACGAATTTTTGATATGAGTTCTGGACTTAATGGAATAAGCGCTTAATGAGGGTTTTGGGAACTAACCGAGTACGTTGGGCGTACTATAGGAGTACGCATGACATACTGAATTGGAACCCCATATTCTGAGGATGACACTCTCTATGATGAGCGTAGAATTGGAGTACGCAGGGCGTACTCGGTCTGTATTGACCTTTTGACTTTGACCTTTGACCATGGATTTTGACCAAGTTTGACTTAAGGGCATTTTGGGAAATTAAAATAGTAGTTTGAGATTAGGTCTCTATTAATTGTATATGTGATCAATGGAGACAATATTTGGAGCAGTGATTTGTTCAACTATTTTTCAGTATGAGAGGTGAGTTTCCCTCACTATACTTATGGGTCGAAGACACTAATGCCGACCCATTAGGTTATATATCCTAGTATAGGATGTTGCTATGTTGTAGTGATCTGCTAGATCTACATGATTGTCTATTTACTATTATGTGATCTTCTTTGTTGCATATGTCGACATAGTGCAATTGGGTTGAGGCGATATTGCTCTGTGTGGAATCCAACAAACCTGGGAGTAATCCAGACATAATTTGTGGGCCGGAAAGGCAAGCCGAACTAATGATGTGGGATTGGGAGCAATACAGACATAAGCTGATGGCCAAAAATGCAAGCCATATTTATGTTGTGGGCGTGGGAGCAATCCAGAATCGCGTTGTAGGCTCCAGAGTAATCCAGTCCAATGGTTGTGGATCTAGTATGCATGTTGTTATACGTTGTGTGGTGGTATTTTGGGGGGAAACTCACTAAGATTTGGCTTACAGTTAGTTTTATGATTTTAGGTACTTCAGAGGACAGACAAGGCGAAGGCCTAATCGTGCACATCATCTTGGATTTTTATGAGATTATGATTTTAGGAATACTCTGATTCTTGTTCTATGACTTTTGGAAACTATGATTTTATAATATATGTGGATTTTGGATTGGTTTTAAAATAAAAAAATTTGCCTTGATTTTTGAAATGTTACAACCCTATTTGGTAGACTAGCCGAAAAACTAGCTTATGAATTAATAGTGTTTGGTAAAAAAAAAACAACTTATCAAAACAATAGATATAGTTAAGGGAAAATTTGGAATATTTTTGAAAACGTTTCATAAACTTATCAAAAGCTATCTCGAAATAGTTTATCAAAAGTTACCGTATAAGCTAGTTCATAAGCTAAAATAAGTTATTTTTATGGTTTGCCAAACAATTAATTTCAATAAGCTAGTTTATTTTTGCCAAACATGACCCAAATCTAAAATAAATAAAAATACTGCAATGACTATTTCTATGGTCTAATATTTTCTTATGTTGTATTTTTTTTGCAACAACTTTAAATAAACAAGGCGCTAATATATGTACCGGATGTGCTATGGATAGTCTAATAAATAAACTTATTTAAATACAAATCTAGATTTAAATTTATAAAACCTAACAAACCAAACTGACTATCAACACAAGACAATATACCTGATCATGAATAGTATAGCTAAGGGTGAACAATAACCGAACCACAAACAAAAAAAAACAAAAAAGCCACATAAACTGGAACCGAAAAACCGAAACCGAAATGAAAACCGATGGTTCAGTTTTTATTTTTGCAAAAACCGAAAATACTCGGTACGGTGCGGATTCTAGTCTCGCAAAAAACCAAACCGCACCGCATATATATATATATTAAGTGTTGATATTTGTAAGAACCAAGAACTTATGACAATTAAAATTTCTATAAATATAAATATTTATCTTATCTATCAGATGATGATTCTATATTTTTAAACATACAGTCAGTGATATTTACAATAACAAATAATGTTTATGACATTTTTTAACATTTAAATGTGAAAATACTAGTGATGATAGTATCATTTTTATGAATACATTAATATTATTGCATGTACATGTGAAACAAATATTATATTAAATTCGTATTATGTTCAACCATTAGAAACATGTTGGATGAATGGTTATGTAATTTGATTTCAAACCAAGAGGTGGTGGTATCGGTTCATCTACAAAAAATGATTAGCACTCCTCATCTGAGTCAAAGTAACTCACCGAGTTACTTGAATTTTAGTAAAAAGGCAAAATGAAAACAAAAAAAACTAACAAAAATCGCAAAAAAAAAACCGAACCGCATAAAAACCGAACGGTGCGGTTTTTAATTTTCAAAAAACCGAAGTTGCGGTTTTCGGTTCGATTTTGGCCAAAAACCGCACCGAACAGCACCATGCTCACCCCTAAGTATAGCTTGGGTAAGTACGGGTGTTAAACTCAAGGGGAATCATATAAATGACAAAAGTGGTGTGTTAAATTTATAAACAACACAAGTTGTATCTTAAACCTATAAATGACACAAGTGGTGCCTTAAACCTATAAATTAAATAAGTGGCTGGGTTGAATCCAATCAAGTTTTGATATGTATGATATCTCTGTGACTTTTTCTCCAATCTTGTTACCTGTAAATCAGACTTGTCTTCTTTTTCCTTACATTTCACCAGAAAATCAGACCCAGATGAAAAAGAAACACCCAAAACATTATATAAGTAAATCAACATGGTGATGGAAATTTACATCGGTGGAAGAATCAAACACCCAAATCAAAAAACAAAAATCAACAAAAATCAGTTGCAATGGTGATTATTGTTGCAGTAGTGGTGGTGTTCGGTGCTTGGTGGAGACGATGATTTAGGCCATTTCCGGTGGTTGAGGAAGAACCCAAATCAAAACTGAAGTTGCTGGTGGTTGAGGAAGAAGATGACTGGGTATTTCAGTTTGTTGAACTCATCAGTGGCAGCAACTTGGATTCTCCGTAGCTCCCCAACTCGTCAATGGCTGTTAGAATTGTTTTGTGTCTTGAGAAAGAATAAATGGAAGAAGTTGGTTCCAATTGTCTGCTGGAACTTCTCTCTTGGTATGTAATTAGGTCAAACCCCCTTTTTTCCTCCTTTCATATATATGTTTTGACTTCAATTTGATACCATTGATCGAACCTAAATGTGAATTGTTTCTTATTCACTTTTGCATTGAGAATAAAAAGTTGGGGAAAAGAAAGTTCAAAACGAATTTTTGATATGAGTTCTGGACTTAATGGAATAAGCGCTTAATGAGGGGTTTGGGAACTAACCGAGTACGTTGGGCGTACTATAGGAGTACGCATGACATACTGAATTGGAACCCCATATTCTGAGGATGACACTCTCTATGATGAGCGTAGAATTGGAGTACGCAGGGCGTACTCGGTCTGTATTGACCTTTTGACTTTGACCTTTGACCATGGATTTTGACCAAGTTTGACTTAAGGGCATTTTGGGAAATTAAAATAGTAGTTTGAGATTAGGTCTCTATTAATTGTATATGTGATCAATGGAGACAATATTTGGAGCAGTGATTTGTTCAACTATTTTTCAGTATGAGAGGTGAGTTTCCCTCACTATACTTATGGGTCGAAGACACTAATGCCGACCCATTAGGTTATATATCCTAGTATAGGATGTTGCTATGTTGTAGTGATCTGCTAGATCTACATGATTGTCTATTTACTATTATGTGATCTTATTTGTTGCATATGTCGACATAGTACAATTGGGTTGAGGCGATATTGCTCTGTGTGGAATCCAACAAACCTGGGAGTAATCCAGACATAATTTGTGGGCCGGAAAGGCAAGCCGAACTAATGATGTGGGATTGGGAGCAATACAGACATAAGCAGATGGCCAAAAATGCAAACCATATTTATGTTGTGGGCGTGGGAGCAATCCAGAATCGCGTTGTAGGCTCCAGAGTAATCCAGTCCAATGGTTGTGGATCTAGTATGCATGTTGTTATACGTTGTGTGGTGGTATTTTGGGGGGAAACTCACTAAGATTTGGCTTACAGTTAGTTTTATGATTTTAGGTACTTCAGAGGACAGACAAGGCGAAGGCCTAATCGTGCACATCATCTTGGATTTTTATGAGATTATGATTTTAGGAATACTCTGATTCTTGTTCTATGACTTTTGGAAACTATGATTTTATAATATATGTGGATTTTGGATTGGTTTTAAAATAAAAAAATTTGCCTTGATTTTTGAAATGTTACAACCCTATTTGGTAGACTAGCCGAAAAACTAGCTTATGAATTAATAGTGTTTGGTAAAAAAAAACAACTTATCAAAACAATAGATATAGTTAAGGGAAAATTTGGAATATTTTTGAAAACGTTTCATAAACTTATCAAAAGCTATCTCGAAATAGTTTATCAAAAGTTACCGTATAAGCTAGTTCATAAGCTAAAATAAGTTATTTTTATGGTTTGCCAAACAATTAATTTCAATAAGCTAGTTTATTTTTGCCAAACATGACCCAAATCTAAAATAAATAAAAATACTGCAATGACTATTTCTATGGTCTAATATTTTCTTATGTTGTATTTTTTTTGCAACCACTTTAAATAAACAAGGCGCTAATATATGTACCGGATGTGCTATGGATAGTCTAATAAATAAACTTATTTAAATACAAATCTAGATTTAAATTTATAAAACCTAACAAACCAAACTGACTATCAACACAAGACAATATACCTGATCATGAATAGTATAGCTAAGGGTGAACAATAACCGAACCACAAACAAAAAAAAACAAAAAAGCCACATAAACTGGAACCGAAAAACCGAAACCGAAATGAAAACCGATGGTGCGGTTTTTATTTTTGCAAAAACCGAAAATACTCGGTACGGTGCGGATTCTAGTCTCGCAAAAAACCAAACCGCACCGCATATATATATATATATATATATATATATATATATATATATATATATATATATATATATATATATATATAAGTGTTGATATTTGTAAGAACCAAGAACTTATGACAATTAAAATTTCTATAAATATAAATATTTATCTTATCTATCAGATGATGATTCTATATTTTTAAACATACAGTCAGTGATATTTACAATAACAAATAATGTTTATGACATTTTTTAACATTTAAATGTGAAAATACTAGTGATGATAGTATCATTTTTATGAATACATTAATATTATTGCATGTACATGTGAAACAAATATTATATTAAATTCGTATTATGTTCAACCATTAGAAACATGTTGGATGAATGGTTATGTAATTTGATTTCAAACCAAGAGGTGGTGGTATCGGTTCATCTACAAAAAATGATTAGCACTCCTCATCTGAGTCAAAGTAACTCACCGAGTTACTTGAATTTTAGTAAAAAGGCAAAATGAAAACAAAAAAAACTAACAAAAATCGCAAAAAAAAAACCGAACCGCATAAAAACCGAACGGTGCGGTTTTTAATTTTCAAAAAACCGAAGTTGCGGTTTTCGGTTCGATTTTGGCCAAAAACCGCACCGAACAGCACCATGCTCACCCCTAAGTATAGCTTGGGTAAGTACGGGTGTTAAACTCAAGGGGAATCATATAAATGACAAAAGTGGTGTGTTAAATTTATAAACAACACAAGTTGTATCTTAAACCTATAAATGACACAAGTGGTGCCTTAAACCTATAAATTAAATAAGTGGCTGGGTTGAATCCAATCAAGTTTTGATATGTATGATATCTCTGTGACTTTTTCTCCAATCTTGTTACCTGTAAATCAGACTTGTCTTCTTTTTCCTTACATTTCACCAGAAAATCAGACCCAGATGAAAAAGAAACACCCAAAACATTATATAAGTAAATCAACATGGTGATGGAAATTTACATCGGTGGAAGAATCAAACACCCAAATCAAAAAACAAAAATCAACAAAAATCAGTTGCAATGGTGATTATTGTTGCAGTAGTGGTGGTGTTCGGTGCTTGGTGGAGACGATGATTTAGGCCATTTCCGGTGGTTGAGGAAGAACCCAAATCAAAACTGAAGTTGCTGGTGGTTGAGGAAGAAGATGACTGGGTATTTCAGTTTGTTGAACTCATCAGTGGCAGCAACTTGGATTCTCCGTAGCTCCCCAACTCGTCAATGGCTGTTAGAATTGTTTTGTGTCTTGAGAAAGAATAAATGGAAGAAGTTGGTTCCAATTGTCTGCTGGAACTTCTCTCTTGGTATGTAATTAGGTCAAACCCCCTTTTTTCCTCCTTTCATATATATGTTTTGACTTCAATTTGATACCATTGATCGAACCTAAATGTGAATTGTTTCTTATTCACTTTTGCATTGAGAATAAAAAGTTGGGGAAAAGAAAGTTCAAAACGAATTTTTGATATGAGTTCTGGACTTAATGGAATAAGCGCTTAATGAGGGTTTTGGGAACTAACCGAGTACGTTGGGCGTACTATAGGAGTACGCATGACATACTGAATTGGAACCCCATATTCTGAGGATGACACTCTCTATGATGAGCGTAGAATTGGAGTACGCAGGGCGTACTCGGTCTGTATTGACCTTTTGACTTTGACCTTTGACCATGGATTTTGACCAAGTTTGACTTAAGGGCATTTTGGGAAATTAAAATAGTAGTTTGAGATTAGGTCTCTATTAATTGTATATGTGATCAATGGAGACAATATTTGGAGCAGTGATTTGTTCAACTATTTTTCAGTATGAGAGGTGAGTTTCCCTCACTATACTTATGGGTCGAAGACACTAATGCCGACCCATTAGGTTATATATCCTAGTATAGGATGTTGCTATGTTGTAGTGATCTGCTAGATCTACATGATTGTCTATTTACTATTATGTGATCTTATTTGTTGCATATGTCGACATAGTACAATTGGGTTGAGGCGATATTGCTCTGTGTGGAATCCAACAAACCTGGGAGTAATCCAGACATAATTTGTGGGCCGGAAAGGCAAGCCGAACTAATGATGTGGGATTGGGAGCAATACAGACATAAGCAGATGGCCAAAAATGCAAACCATATTTATGTTGTGGGCGTGGGAGCAATCCAGAATCGCGTTGTAGGCTCCAGAGTAATCCAGTCCAATGGTTGTGGATCTAGTATGCATGTTGTTATACGTTGTGTGGTGGTATTTTGGGGGGAAACTCACTAAGATTTGGCTTACAGTTAGTTTTATGATTTTAGGTACTTCAGAGGACAGACAAGGCGAAGGCCTAATCGTGCACATCATCTTGGATTTTTATGAGATTATGATTTTAGGAATACTCTGATTCTTGTTCTATGACTTTTGGAAACTATGATTTTATAATATATGTGGATTTTGGATTGGTTTTAAAATAAAAAAATTTGCCTTGATTTTTGAAATGTTACAACCCTATTTGGTAGACTAGCCGAAAAACTAGCTTATGAATTAATAGTGTTTGGTAAAAAAAAAACAACTTATCAAAACAATAGATATAGTTAAGGGAAAATTTGGAATATTTTTGAAAACGTTTCATAAACTTATCAAAAGCTATCTCGAAATAGTTTATCAAAAGTTACCGTATAAGCTAGTTCATAAGCTAAAATAAGTTATTTTTATGGTTTGCCAAACAATTAATTTCAATAAGCTAGTTTATTTTTGCCAAACATGACCCAAATCTAAAATAAATAAAAATACTGCAATGACTATTTCTATGGTCTAATATTTTCTTATGTTGTATTTTTTTTGCAACCACTTTAAATAAACAAGGCGCTAATATATGTACCGGATGTGCTATGGATAGTCTAATAAATAAACTTATTTAAATACAAATCTAGATTTAAATTTATAAAACCTAACAAACCAAACTGACTATCAACACAAGACAATATACCTGATCATGAATAGTATAGCTAAGGGTGAACAATAACCGAACCACAAACAAAAAAAAACAAAAAAGCCACATAAACTGGAACCGAAAAACCGAAACCGAAATGAAAACCGATGGTGCGGTTTTTATTTTTGCAAAAACCGAAAATACTCGGTACGGTGCGGATTCTAGTCTCGCAAAAAACCAAACCGCACCGCATATATATATATATATATATATATATATATATATATATATATATATATATTAAGTGTTGATATTTGTAAGAACCAAGAACTTATGACAATTAAAATTTCTATAAATATAAATATTTATCTTATCTATCAGATGATGATTCTATATTTTTAAACATACAGTCAGTGATATTTACAATAACAAATAATGTTTATGACATTTTTTAACATTTAAATGTGAAAATACTAGTGATGATAGTATCATTTTTATGAATACATTAATATTATTGCATGTACATGTGAAACAAATATTATATTAAATTCGTATTATGTTCAACCATTAGAAACATGTTGGATGAATGGTTATGTAATTTGATTTCAAACCAAGAGGTGGTGGTATCGGTTCATCTACAAAAAATGATTAGCACTCCTCATCTGAGTCAAAGTAACTCACCGAGTTACTTGAATTTTAGTAAAAAGGCAAAATGAAAACAAAAAAAACTAACAAAAATCGCAAAAAAAAAACCGAACCGCATAAAAACCGAACGGTGCGGTTTTTAATTTTCAAAAAACCGAAGTTGCGGTTTTCGGTTCGATTTTGGCCAAAAACCGCACCGAACAGCACCATGCTCACCCCTAAGTATAGCTTGGGTAAGTACGGGTGTTAAACTCAAGGGGAATCATATAAATGACAAAAGTGGTGTGTTAAATTTATAAACAACACAAGTTGTATCTTAAACCTATAAATGACACAAGTGGTGCCTTAAACCTATAAATTAAATAAGTGGCTGGGTTGAATCCAATCAAGTTTTGATATGTATGATATCTCTGTGACTTTTTCTCCAATCTTGTTACCTGTAAATCAGACTTGTCTTCTTTTTCCTTACATTTCACCAGAAAATCAGACCCAGATGAAAAAGAAACACCCAAAACATTATATAAGTAAATCAACATGGTGATGGAAATTTACATCGGTGGAAGAATCAAACACCCAAATCAAAAAACAAAAATCAACAAAAATCAGTTGCAATGGTGATTATTGTTGCAGTAGTGGTGGTGTTCGGTGCTTGGTGGAGACGATGATTTAGGCCATTTCCGGTGGTTGAGGAAGAACCCAAATCAAAACTGAAGTTGCTGGTGGTTGAGGAAGAAGATGACTGGGTATTTCAGTTTGTTGAACTCATCAGTGGCAGCAACTTGGATTCTCCGTAGCTCCCCAACTCGTCAATGGCTGTTAGAATTGTTTTGTGTCTTGAGAAAGAATAAATGGAAGAAGTTGGTTCCAATTGTCTGCTGGAACTTCTCTCTTGGTATGTAATTAGGTCAAACCCCCTTTTTTCCTCCTTTCATATATATGTTTTGACTTCAATTTGATACCATTGATCGAACCTAAATGTGAATTGTTTCTTATTCACTTTTGCATTGAGAATAAAAAGTTGGGGAAAAGAAAGTTCAAAACGAATTTTTGATATGAGTTCTGGACTTAATGGAATAAGCGCTTAATGAGGGGTTTGGGAACTAACCGAGTACGTTGGGCGTACTATAGGAGTACGCATGACATACTGAATTGGAACCCCATATTCTGAGGATGACACTCTCTATGATGAGCGTAGAATTGGAGTACGCAGGGCGTACTCGGTCTGTATTGACCTTTTGACTTTGACCTTTGACCATGGATTTTGACCAAGTTTGACTTAAGGGCATTTTGGGAAATTAAAATAGTAGTTTGAGATTAGGTCTCTATTAATTGTATATGTGATCAATGGAGACAATATTTGGAGCAGTGATTTGTTCAACTATTTTTCAGTATGAGAGGTGAGTTTCCCTCACTATACTTATGGGTCGAAGACACTAATGCCGACCCATTAGGTTATATATCCTAGTATAGGATGTTGCTATGTTGTAGTGATCTGCTAGATCTACATGATTGTCTATTTACTATTATGTGATCTTATTTGTTGCATATGTCGACATAGTGCAATTGGGTTGAGGCGATATTGCTCTGTGTGGAATCCAACAAACCTGGGAGTAATCCAGACATAATTTGTGGGCCGGAAAGGCAAGCCGAACTAATGATGTGGGATTGGGAGCAATACAGACATAAGCTGATGGCCAAAAATGCAAGCCATATTTATGTTGTGGGCGTGGGAGCAATCCAGAATCGCGTTGTAGGCTCCAGAGTAATCCAGTCCAATGGTTGTGGATCTAGTATGCATGTTGTTATACGTTGTGTGGTGGTATTTTGGGGGGAAACTCACTAAGATTTGGCTTACAGTTAGTTTTATGATTTTAGGTACTTCAGAGGACAGACAAGGCGAAGGCCTAATCGTGCACATCATCTTGGATTTTTATGAGATTATGATTTTAGGAATACTCTGATTCTTGTTCTATGACTTTTGGAAACTATGATTTTATAATATATGTGGATTTTGGATTGGTTTTAAAATAAAAAAATTTGCCTTGATTTTTGAAATGTTACAACCCTATTTGGTAGACTAGCCGAAAAACTAGCTTATGAATTAATAGTGTTTGGTAAAAAAAAACAACTTATCAAAACAATAGATATAGTTAAGGGAAAATTTGGAATATTTTTGAAAACGTTTCATAAACTTATCAAAAGCTATCTCGAAATAGTTTATCAAAAGTTACCGTATAAGCTAGTTCATAAGCTAAAATAAGTTATTTTTATGGTTTGCCAAACAATTAATTTCAATAAGCTAGTTTATTTTTGCCAAACATGACCCAAATCTAAAATAAATAAAAATACTGCAATGACTATTTCTATGGTCTAATATTTTCTTATGTTGTATTTTTTTTGCAACCACTTTAAATAAACAAGGCGCTAATATATGTACCGGATGTGCTATGGATAGTCTAATAAATAAACTTATTTAAATACAAATCTAGATTTAAATTTATAAAACCTAACAAACCAAACTGACTATCAACACAAGACAATATACCTGATCATGAATAGTATAGCTAAGGGTGAACAATAACCGAACCACAAACAAAAAAAAACAAAAAAGCCACATAAACTGGAACCGAAAAACCGAAACCGAAATGAAAACCGATGGTGCGGTTTTTATTTTTGCAAAAACCGAAAATACTCGGTACGGTGCGGATTCTAGTCTCGCAAAAAACCAAACCGCACCGCATATATATATATATATATATATATATATATATATATATATATATATATATATATATATATTAAGTGTTGATATTTGTAAGAACCAAGAACTTATGACAATTAAAATTTCTATAAATATAAATATTTATCTTATCTATCAGATGATGATTCTATATTTTTAAACATACAGTCAGTGATATTTACAATAACAAATAATGTTTATGACATTTTTTAACATTTAAATGTGAAAATACTAGTGATGATAGTATCATTTTTATGAATACATTAATATTATTGCATGTACATGTGAAACAAATATTATATTAAATTCGTATTATGTTCAACCATTAGAAACATGTTGGATGAATGGTTATGTAATTTGATTTCAAACCAAGAGGTGGTGGTATCGGTTCATCTACAAAAAATGATTAGCACTCCTCATCTGAGTCAAAGTAACTCACCGAGTTACTTGAATTTTAGTAAAAAGGCAAAATGAAAACAAAAAAAACTAACAAAAATCGCAAAAAAAAAACCGAACCGCATAAAAACCGAACGGTGCGGTTTTTAATTTTCAAAAAACCGAAGTTGCGGTTTTCGGTTCGATTTTGGCCAAAAACCGCACCGAACAGCACCATGCTCACCCCTAAGTATAGCTTGGGTAAGTACGGGTGTTAAACTCAAGGGGAATCATATAAATGACAAAAGTGGTGTGTTAAATTTATAAACAACACAAGTTGTATCTTAAACCTATAAATGACACAAGTGGTGCCTTAAACCTATAAATTAAATAAGTGGCTGGGTTGAATCCAATCAAGTTTTGATATGTATGATATCTCTGTGACTTTTTCTCCAATCTTGTTACCTGTAAATCAGACTTGTCTTCTTTTTCCTTACATTTCACCAGAAAATCAAACCCAGATGAAAAAGAAACACCCAAAACATTATATAAGTAAATCAACATGGTGATGGAAATTTACATCGGTGGAAGAATCAAACACCCAAATCAAAAAACAAAAATCAACAAAAATCAGTTGCAATGGTGATTATTGTTGCAGTAGTGGTGGTGTTCGGTGCTTGGTGGAGACGATGATTTAGGCCATTTCCGGTGGTTGAGGAAGAACCCAAATCAAAACTGAAGTTGCTGGTGGTTGAGGAAGAAGATGACTGGGTATTTCAGTTTGTTGAACTCATCAGTGGCAGCAACTTGGATTCTCCGTAGCTCCCCAACTCGTCAATGGCTGTTAGAATTGTTTTGTGTCTTGAGAAAGAATAAATGGAAGAAGTTGGTTCCAATTGTCTGCTGGAACTTCTCTCTTGGTATGTAATTAGGTCAAACCCCCTTTTTTCCTCCTTTCATATATATGTTTTGACTTCAATTTGATACCATTGATCGAACCTAAATGTGAATTGTTTCTTATTCACTTTTGCATTGAGAATAAAAAGTTGGGGAAAAGAAAGTTCAAAACGAATTTTTGATATGAGTTCTGGACTTAATGGAATAAGCGCTTAATGAGGGGTTTGGGAACTAACCGAGTACGTTGGGCGTACTATAGGAGTACGCATGACATACTGAATTGGAACCCCATATTCTGAGGATGACACTCTCTATGATGAGCGTAGAATTGGAGTACGCAGGGCGTACTCGGTCTGTATTGACCTTTTGACTTTGACCTTTGACCATGGATTTTGACCAAGTTTGACTTAAGGGCATTTTGGGAAATTAAAATAGTAGTTTGAGATTAGGTCTCTATTAATTGTATATGTGATCAATGGAGACAATATTTGGAGCAGTGATTTGTTCAACTATTTTTCAGTATGAGAGGTGAGTTTCCCTCACTATACTTATGGGTCGAAGACACTAATGCCGACCCATTAGGTTATATATCCTAGTATAGGATGTTGCTATGTTGTAGTGATCTGCTAGATCTACATGATTGTCTATTTACTATTATGTGATCTTCTTTGTTGCATATGTCGACATAGTGCAATTGGGTTGAGGCGATATTGCTCTGTGTGGAATCCAACAAACCTGGGAGTAATCCAGACATAATTTGTGGGCCGGAAAGGCAAGCCGAACTAATGATGTGGGATTGGGAGCAATACAGACATAAGCTGATGGCCAAAAATGCAAGCCATATTTATGTTGTGGGCGTGGGAGCAATCCAGAATCGCGTTGTAGGCTCCAGAGTAATCCAGTCCAATGGTTGTGGATCTAGTATGCATGTTGTTATACGTTGTGTGGTGGTATTTTGGGGGGAAACTCACTAAGATTTGGCTTACAGTTAGTTTTATGATTTTAGGTACTTCAGAGGACAGACAAGGCGAAGGCCTAATCGTGCACATCATCTTGGATTTTTATGAGATTATGATTTTAGGAATACTCTGATTCTTGTTCTATGACTTTTGGAAACTATGATTTTATAATATATGTGGATTTTGGATTGGTTTTAAAATAAAAAAATTTGCCTTGATTTTTGAAATGTTACAACCCTATTTGGTAGACTAGCCGAAAAACTAGCTTATGAATTAATAGTGTTTGGTAAAAAAAAACAACTTATCAAAACAATAGATATAGTTAAGGGAAAATTTGGAATATTTTTGAAAACGTTTCATAAACTTATCAAAAGCTATCTCGAAATAGTTTATCAAAAGTTACCGTATAAGCTAGTTCATAAGCTAAAATAAGTTATTTTTATGGTTTGCCAAACAATTAATTTCAATAAGCTAGTTTATTTTTGCCAAACATGACCCAAATCTAAAATAAATAAAAATACTGCAATGACTATTTCTATGGTCTAATATTTTCTTATGTTGTATTTTTTTTGCAACCACTTTAAATAAACAAGGCGCTAATATATGTACCGGATGTGCTATGGATAGTCTAATAAATAAACTTATTTAAATACAAATCTAGATTTAAATTTATAAAACCTAACAAACCAAACTGACTATCAACACAAGACAATATACCTGATCATGAATAGTATAGCTAAGGGTGAACAATAACCGAACCACAAACAAAAAAAAACAAAAAAGCCACATAAACTGGAACCGAAAAACCGAAACCGAAATGAAAACCGATGGTGCGGTTTTTATTTTTGCAAAAACCGAAAATACTCGGTACGGTGCGGATTCTAGTCTCGCAAAAAACCAAACCGCACCGCATATATATATATATATATATATATATATATATATATATTAAGTGTTGATATTTGTAAGAACCAAGAACTTATGACAATTAAAATTTCTATAAATATAAATATTTATCTTATCTATCAGATGATGATTCTATATTTTTAAACATACAGTCAGTGATATTTACAATAACAAATAATGTTTATGACATTTTTTAACATTTAAATGTGAAAATACTAGTGATGATAGTATCATTTTTATGAATACATTAATATTATTGCATGTACATGTGAAACAAATATTATATTAAATTCGTATTATGTTCAACCATTAGAAACATGTTGGATGAATGGTTATGTAATTTGATTTCAAACCAAGAGGTGGTGGTATCGGTTCATCTACAAAAAATGATTAGCACTCCTCATCTGAGTCAAAGTAACTCACCGAGTTACTTGAATTTTAGTAAAAAGGCAAAATGAAAACAAAAAAAACTAACAAAAATCGCAAAAAAAAAACCGAACCGCATAAAAACCGAACGGTGCGGTTTTTAATTTTCAAAAAACCGAAGTTGCGGTTTTCGGTTCGATTTTGGCCAAAAACCGCACCGAACAGCACCATGCTCACCCCTAAGTATAGCTTGGGTAAGTACGGGTGTTAAACTCAAGGGGAATCATATAAATGACAAAAGTGGTGTGTTAAATTTATAAACAACACAAGTTGTATCTTAAACCTATAAATGACACAAGTGGTGCCTTAAACCTATAAATTAAATAAGTGGCTGGGTTGAATCCAATCAAGTTTTGATATGTATGATATCTCTGTGACTTTTTCTCCAATCTTGTTACCTGTAAATCAGACTTGTCTTCTTTTTCCTTACATTTCACCAGAAAATCAGACCCAGATGAAAAAGAAACACCCAAAACATTATATAAGTAAATCAACATGGTGATGGAAATTTACATCGGTGGAAGAATCAAACACCCAAATCAAAAAACAAAAATCAACAAAAATCAGTTGCAATGGTGATTATTGTTGCAGTAGTGGTGGTGTTCGGTGCTTGGTGGAGACGATGATTTAGGCCATTTCCGGTGGTTGAGGAAGAACCCAAATCAAAACTGAAGTTGCTGGTGGTTGAGGAAGAAGATGACTGGGTATTTCAGTTTGTTGAACTCATCAGTGGCAGCAACTTGGATTCTCCATAGCTCCCCAACTCGTCAATGGCTGTTAGAATTGTTTTGTGTCTTGAGAAAGAATAAATGGAAGAAGTTGGTTCCAATTGTCTGCTGGAACTTCTCTCTTGGTATGTAATTAGGTCAAACCCCCTTTTTTCCTCCTTTCATATATATGTTTTGACTTCAATTTGATACCATTGATCGAACCTAAATGTGAATTGTTTCTTATTCACTTTTGCATTGAGAATAAAAAGTTGGGGAAAAGAAAGTTCAAAACGAATTTTTGATATGAGTTCTGGACTTAATGGAATAAGCGCTTAATGAGGGTTTTGGGAACTAACCGAGTACGTTGGGCGTACTATAGGAGTACGCATGACATACTGAATTGGAACCCTATATTCTGAGGATGACACTCTCTATGATGAGCGTAGAATTGGAGTACGCAGGGCGTACTCGGTCTGTATTGACCTTTTGACTTTGACCTTTGACCATGGATTTTGACCAAGTTTGACTTAAGGGCATTTTGGGAAATTAAAATAGTAGTTTGAGATTAGGTCTCTATTAATTGTATATGTGATCAATGGAGACAATATTTGGAGCAGTGATTTGTTCAACTATTTTTCAGTATGAGAGGTGAGTTTCCCTCACTATACTTATGGGTCGAAGACACTAATGCCGACCCATTAGGTTATATATCCTAGTATAGGATGTTGCTATGTTGTAGTGATCTGCTAGATCTACATGATTGTCTATTTACTATTATGTGATCTTATTTGTTGCATATGTCGACATAGTACAATTGGGTTGAGGCGATATTGCTCTGTGTGGAATCCAACAAACCTGGGAGTAATCCAGACATAATTTGTGGGCCGGAAAGGCAAGCCGAACTAATGATGTGGGATTGGGAGCAATACAGACATAAGCAGATGGCCAAAAATGCAAACCATATTTATGTTGTGGGCGTGGGAGCAATCCAGAATCGCGTTGTAGGCTCCAGAGTAATCCAGTCCAATGGTTGTGGATCTAGTATGCATGTTGTTATACGTTGTGTGGTGGTATTTTGGGGGGAAACTCACTAAGATTTGGCTTACAGTTAGTTTTATGATTTTAGGTACTTCAGAGGACAGACAAGGCGAAGGCCTAATCGTGCACATCATCTTGGATTTTTATGAGATTATGATTTTAGGAATACTCTGATTCTTGTTCTATGACTTTTGGAAACTATGATTTTATAATATATGTGGATTTTGGATTGGTTTTAAAATAAAAAAATTTGCCTTGATTTTTGAAATGTTACAACCCTATTTGGTAGACTAGCCGAAAAACTAGCTTATGAATTAATAGTGTTTGGTAAAAAAAAACAACTTATCAAAACAATAGATATAGTTAAGGGAAAATTTGGAATATTTTTGAAAACGTTTCATAAACTTATCAAAAGCTATCTCGAAATAGTTTATCAAAAGTTACCGTATAAGCTAGTTCATAAGCTAAAATAAGTTATTTTTATGGTTTGCCAAACAATTAATTTCAATAAGCTAGTTTATTTTTGCCAAACATGACCCAAATCTAAAATAAATAAAAATACTGCAATGACTATTTCTATGGTCTAATATTTTCTTATGTTGTATTTTTTTTGCAACCACTTTAAATAAACAAGGCGCTAATATATGTACCGGATGTGCTATGGATAGTCTAATAAATAAACTTATTTAAATACAAATCTAGATTTAAATTTATAAAACCTAACAAACCAAACTGACTATCAACACAAGACAATATACCTGATCATGAATAGTATAGCTAAGGGTGAACAATAACCGAACCACAAACAAAAAAAAACAAAAAAGCCACATAAACTGGAACCGAAATGAAAACCGATGGTGCGGTTTTTATTTTTGCAAAAACCGAAAATACTCGGTACGGTGCGGATTCTAGTCTCGCAAAAAACCAAACCGCACCGCATATATATATATATATATATATATATATATATATATATATATATATATATTAAGTGTTGATATTTGTAAGAACCAAGAACTTATGACAATTAAAATTTCTATAAATATAAATATTTATCTTATCTATCAGATGATGATTCTATATTTTTAAACATACAGTCAGTGATATTTACAATAACAAATAATGTTTATGACATTTTTTAACATTTAAATGTGAAAATACTAGTGATGATAGTATCATTTTTATGAATACATTAATATTATTGCATGTACATGTGAAACAAATATTATATTAAATTCGTATTATGTTCAACCATTAGAAACATGTTGGATGAATGGTTATGTAATTTGATTTCAAACCAAGAGGTGGTGGTATCGGTTCATCTACAAAAAATGATTAGCACTCCTCATCTGAGTCAAAGTAACTCACCGAGTTACTTGAATTTTAGTAAAAAGGCAAAATGAAAACAAAAAAAACTAACAAAAATCGCAAAAAAAAAACCGAACCGCATAAAAACCGAACGGTGCGGTTTTTAATTTTCAAAAAACCGAAGTTGCGGTTTTCGGTTCGATTTTGGCCAAAAACCGCACCGAACAGCACCATGCTCACCCCTAAGTATAGCTTGGGTAAGTACGGGTGTTAAACTCAAGGGGAATCATATAAATGACAAAAGTGGTGTGTTAAATTTATAAACAACACAAGTTGTATCTTAAACCTATAAATGACACAAGTGGTGCCTTAAACCTATAAATTAAATAAGTGGCTGGGTTGAATCCAATCAAGTTTTGATATGTATGATATCTCTGTGACTTTTTCTCCAATCTTGTTACCTGTAAATCAGACTTGTCTTCTTTTTCCTTACATTTCACCAGAAAATCAGACCCAGATGAAAAAGAAACACCCAAAACATTATATAAGTAAATCAACATGGTGATGGAAATTTACATCGGTGGAAGAATCAAACACCCAAATCAAAAAACAAAAATCAACAAAAATCAGTTGCAATGGTGATTATTGTTGCAGTAGTGGTGGTGTTCGGTGCTTGGTGGAGACGATGATTTAGGCCATTTCCGGTGGTTGAGGAAGAACCCAAATCAAAACTGAAGTTGCTGGTGGTTGAGGAAGAAGATGACTGGGTATTTCAGTTTGTTGAACTCATCAGTGGCAGCAACTTGGATTCTCCGTAGCTCCCCAACTCGTCAATGGCTGTTAGAATTGTTTTGTGTCTTGAGAAAGAATAAATGGAAGAAGTTGGTTCCAATTGTCTGCTGGAACTTCTCTCTTGGTATGTAATTAGGTCAAACCCCCTTTTTTCCTCCTTTCATATATATGTTTTGACTTCAATTTGATACCATTGATCGAACCTAAATGTGAATTGTTTCTTATTCACTTTTGCATTGAGAATAAAAAGTTGGGGAAAAGAAAGTTCAAAACGAATTTTTGATATGAGTTCTGGACTTAATGGAATAAGCGCTTAATGAGGGTTTTGGGAACTAACCGAGTACGTTGGGCGTACTATAGGAGTACGCATGACATACTGAATTGGAACCCCATATTCTGAGGATGACACTCTCTATGATGAGCGTAGAATTGGAGTACGCAGGGCGTACTCGGTCTGTATTGACCTTTTGACTTTGACCTTTGACCATGGATTTTGACCAAGTTTGACTTAAGGGCATTTTGGGAAATTAAAATAGTAGTTTGAGATTAGGTCTCTATTAATTGTATATGTGATCAATGGAGACAATATTTGGAGCAGTGATTTGTTCAACTATTTTTCAGTATGAGAGGTGAGTTTCCCTCACTATACTTATGGGTCGAAGACACTAATGCCGACCCATTAGGTTATATATCCTAGTATAGGATGTTGCTATGTTGTAGTGATCTGCTAGATCTACATGATTGTCTATTTACTATTATGTGATCTTATTTGTTGCATATGTCGACATAGTACAATTGGGTTGAGGCGATATTGCTCTGTGTGGAATCCAACAAACCTGGGAGTAATCCAGACATAATTTGTGGGCCGGAAAGGCAAGCCGAACTAATGATGTGGGATTGGGAGCAATACAGACATAAGCAGATGGCCAAAAATGCAAACCATATTTATGTTGTGGGCGTGGGAGCAATCCAGAATCGCGTTGTAGGCTCCAGAGTAATCCAGTCCAATGGTTGTGGATCTAGTATGCATGTTGTTATACGTTGTGTGGTGGTATTTTGGGGGGAAACTCACTAAGATTTGGCTTACAGTTAGTTTTATGATTTTAGGTACTTCAGAGGACAGACAAGGCGAAGGCCTAATCGTGCACATCATCTTGGATTTTTATGAGATTATGATTTTAGGAATACTCTGATTCTTGTTCTATGACTTTTGGAAACTATGATTTTATAATATATGTGGATTTTGGATTGGTTTTAAAATAAAAAAATTTGCCTTGATTTTTGAAATGTTACAACCCTATTTGGTAGACTAGCCGAAAAACTAGCTTATGAATTAATAGTGTTTGGTAAAAAAAAACAACTTATCAAAACAATAGATATAGTTAAGGGAAAATTTGGAATATTTTTGAAAACGTTTCATAAACTTATCAAAAGCTATCTCGAAATAGTTTTTCAAAAGTTACCGTATAAGCTAGTTCATAAGCTAAAATAAGTTATTTTTATGGTTTGCCAAACAATTAATTTCAATAAGCTAGTTTATTTTTGCCAAACATGACCCAAATCTAAAATAAATAAAAATACTGCAATGACTATTTCTATGGTCTAATATTTTCTTATGTTGTATTTTTTTTGCAACCACTTTAAATAAACAAGGCGCTAATATATGTACCGGATGTGCTATGGATAGTCTAATAAATAAACTTATTTAAATACAAATCTAGATTTAAATTTATAAAACCTAACAAACCAAACTGACTATCAACACAAGACAATATACCTGATCATGAATAGTATAGCTAAGGGTGAACAATAACCGAACCACAAACAAAAAAAAACAAAAAAGCCACATAAACTGGAACCGAAAAACCGAAACCGAAATGAAAACCGATGGTGCGGTTTTTATTTTTGCAAAAACCGAAAATACTCGGTACGGTGCGGATTCTAGTCTCGCAAAAAACCAAACCGCACCGCATATATATATATATATATATATATATATATATATATATATATATATATATATATATATATTAAGTGTTGATATTTGTAAGAACCAAGAACTTATGACAATTAAAATTTCTATAAATATAAATATTTATCTTATCTATCAGATGATGATTCTATATTTTTAAACATACAGTCAGTGATATTTACAATAACAAATAATGTTTATGACATTTTTTAACATTTAAATGTGAAAATACTAGTGATGATAGTATCATTTTTATGAATACATTAATATTATTGCATGTACATGTGAAACAAATATTATATTAAATTCGTATTATGTTCAACCATTAGAAACATGTTGGATGAATGGTTATGTAATTTGATTTCAAACCAAGAGGTGGTGGTATCGGTTCATCTACAAAAAATGATTAGCACTCCTCATCTGAGTCAAAGTAACTCACCGAGTTACTTGAATTTTAGTAAAAAGGCAAAATGAAAACAAAAAAAACTAACAAAAATCGCAAAAAAAAAACCGAACCGCATAAAAACCGAACGGTGCGGTTTTTAATTTTCAAAAAACCGAAGTTGCGGTTTTCGGTTCGATTTTGGCCAAAAACCGCACCGAACAGCACCATGCTCACCCCTAAGTATAGCTTGGGTAAGTACGGGTGTTAAACTCAAGGGGAATCATATAAATGACAAAAGTGGTGTGTTAAATTTATAAACAACACAAGTTGTATCTTAAACCTATAAATGACACAAGTGGTGCCTTAAACCTATAAATTAAATAAGTGGCTGGGTTGAATCCAATCAAGTTTTGATATGTATGATATCTCTGTGACTTTTTCTCCAATCTTGTTACCTGTAAATCAGACTTGTCTTCTTTTTCCTTACATTTCACCAGAAAATCAGACCCAGATGAAAAAGAAACACCCAAAACATTATATAAGTAAATCAACATGGTGATGGAAATTTACATCGGTGGAAGAATCAAACACCCAAATCAAAAAACAAAAATCAACAAAAATCAGTTGCAATGGTGATTATTGTTGCAGTAGTGGTGGTGTTCGGTGCTTGGTGGAGACGATGATTTAGGCCATTTCCGGTGGTTGAGGAAGAACCCAAATCAAAACTGAAGTTGCTGGTGGTTGAGGAAGAAGATGACTGGGTATTTCAGTTTGTTGAACTCATCAGTGGCAGCAACTTGGATTCTCCGTAGCTCCCCAACTCGTCAATGGCTGTTAGAATTGTTTTGTGTCTTGAGAAAGAATAAATGGAAGAAGTTGGTTCCAATTGTCTGCTGGAACTTCTCTCTTGGTATGTAATTAGGTCAAACCCCCTTTTTTCCTCCTTTCATATATATGTTTTGACTTCAATTTGATACCATTGATCGAACCTAAATGTGAATTGTTTCTTATTCACTTTTGCATTGAGAATAAAAAGTTGGGGAAAAGAAAGTTCAAAACGAATTTTTGATATGAGTTCTGGACTTAATGGAATAAGCGCTTAATGAGGGTTTTGGGAACTAACCGAGTACGTTGGGCGTACTATAGGAGTACGCATGACATACTGAATTGGAACCCCATATTCTGAGGATGACACTCTCTATGATGAGCGTAGAATTGGAGTACGCAGGGCGTACTCGGTCTGTATTGACCTTTTGACTTTGACCTTTGACCATGGATTTTGACCAAGTTTGACTTAAGGGCATTTTGGGAAATTAAAATAGTAGTTTGAGATTAGGTCTCTATTAATTGTATATGTGATCAATGGAGACAATATTTGGAGCAGTGATTTGTTCAACTATTTTTCAGTATGAGAGGTGAGTTTCCCTCACTATACTTATGGGTCGAAGACACTAATGCCGACCCATTAGGTTATATATCCTAGTATAGGATGTTGCTATGTTGTAGTGATCTGCTAGATCTACATGATTGTCTATTTACTATTATGTGATCTTCTTTGTTGCATATGTCGACATAGTGCAATTGGGTTGAGGCGATATTGCTCTGTGTGGAATCCAACAAACCTGGGAGTAATCCAGACATAATTTGTGGGCCGGAAAGGCAAGCCGAACTAATGATGTGGGATTGGGAGCAATACAGACATAAGCTGATGGCCAAAAATGCAAGCCATATTTATGTTGTGGGCGTGGGAGCAATCCAGAATCGCGTTGTAGGCTCCAGAGTAATCCAGTCCAATGGTTGTGGATCTAGTATGCATGTTGTTATACGTTGTGTGGTGGTATTTTGGGGGGAAACTCACTAAGATTTGGCTTACAGTTAGTTTTATGATTTTAGGTACTTCAGAGGACAGACAAGGCGAAGGCCTAATCGTGCACATCATCTTGGATTTTTATGAGATTATGATTTTAGGAATACTCTGATTCTTGTTCTATGACTTTTGGAAACTATGATTTTATAATATATGTGGATTTTGGATTGGTTTTAAAATAAAAAAATTTGCCTTGATTTTTGAAATGTTACAACCCTATTTGGTAGACTAGCCGAAAAACTAGCTTATGAATTAATAGTGTTTGGTAAAAAAAAAACAACTTATCAAAACAATAGATATAGTTAAGGGAAAATTTGGAATATTTTTGAAAACGTTTCATAAACTTATCAAAAGCTATCTCGAAATAGTTTATCAAAAGTTACCGTATAAGCTAGTTCATAAGCTAAAATAAGTTATTTTTATGGTTTGCCAAACAATTAATTTCAATAAGCTAGTTTATTTTTGCCAAACATGACCCAAATCTAAAATAAATAAAAATACTGCAATGACTATTTCTATGGTCTAATATTTTCTTATGTTGTATTTTTTTTGCAACAACTTTAAATAAACAAGGCGCTAATATATGTACCGGATGTGCTATGGATAGTCTAATAAATAAACTTATTTAAATACAAATCTAGATTTAAATTTATAAAACCTAACAAACCAAACTGACTATCAACACAAGACAATATACCTGATCATGAATAGTATAGCTAAGGGTGAACAATAACCGAACCACAAACAAAAAAAAACAAAAAAGCCACATAAACTGGAACCGAAAAACCGAAACCGAAATGAAAACCGATGGTGCAGTTTTTATTTTTGCAAAAACCGAAAATACTCGGTACGGTGCGGATTCTAGTCTCGCAAAAAACCAAACCGCACCGCATATATATATATATTAAGTGTTGATATTTGTAAGAACCAAGAACTTATGACAATTAAAATTTCTATAAATATAAATATTTATCTTATCTATCAGATGATGATTCTATATTTTTAAACATACAGTCAGTGATATTTACAATAACAAATAATGTTTATGACATTTTTTAACATTTAAATGTGAAAATACTAGTGATGATAGTATCATTTTTATGAATACATTAATATTATTGCATGTACATGTGAAACAAATATTATATTAAATTCGTATTATGTTCAACCATTAGAAACATGTTGGATGAATGGTTATGTAATTTGATTTCAAACCAAGAGGTGGTGGTATCGGTTCATCTACAAAAAATGATTAGCACTCCTCATCTGAGTCAAAGTAACTCACCGAGTTACTTGAATTTTAGTAAAAAGGCAAAATGAAAACAAAAAAAACTAACAAAAATCGCAAAAAAAAAACCGAACCGCATAAAAACCGAACGGTGCGGTTTTTAATTTTCAAAAAACCGAAGTTGCGGTTTTCGGTTCGATTTTGGCCAAAAACCGCACCGAACAGCACCATGCTCACCCCTAAGTATAGCTTGGGTAAGTACGGGTGTTAAACTCAAGGGGAATCATATAAATGACAAAAGTGGTGTGTTAAATTTATAAACAACACAAGTTGTATCTTAAACCTATAAATGACACAAGTGGTGCCTTAAACCTATAAATTAAATAAGTGGCTGGGTTGAATCCAATCAAGTTTTGATATGTATGATATCTCTGTGACTTTTTCTCCAATCTTGTTACCTGTAAATCAGACTTGTCTTCTTTTTCCTTACATTTCACCAGAAAATCAGACCCAGATGAAAAAGAAACACCCAAAACATTATATAAGTAAATCAACATGGTGATGGAAATTTACATCGGTGGAAGAATCAAACACCCAAATCAAAAAACAAAAATCAACAAAAATCAGTTGCAATGGTGATTATTGTTGCAGTAGTGGTGGTGTTCGGTGCTTGGTGGAGACGATGATTTAGGCCATTTCCGGTGGTTGAGGAAGAACCCAAATCAAAACTGAAGTTGCTGGTGGTTGAGGAAGAAGATGACTGGGTATTTCAGTTTGTTGAACTCATCAGTGGCAGCAACTTGGATTCTCCGTAGCTCCCCAACTCGTCAATGGCTGTTAGAATTGTTTTGTGTCTTGAGAAAGAATAAATGGAAGAAGTTGGTTCCAATTGTCTGCTGGAACTTCTCTCTTGGTATGTAATTAGGTCAAACCCCCTTTTTTCCTCCTTTCATATATATGTTTTGACTTCAATTTGATACCATTGATCGAACCTAAATGTGAATTGTTTCTTATTCACTTTTGCATTGAGAATAAAAAGTTGGGGAAAAGAAAGTTCAAAACGAATTTTTGATATGAGTTCTGGACTTAATGGAATAAGCGCTTAATGAGGGGTTTGGGAACTAACCGAGTACGTTGGGCGTACTATAGGAGTACGCATGACATACTGAATTGGAACCCCATATTCTGAGGATGACACTCTCTATGATGAGCGTAGAATTGGAGTACGCAGGGCGTACTCGGTCTGTATTGACCTTTTGACTTTGACCTTTGACCATGGATTTTGACCAAGTTTGACTTAAGGGCATTTTGGGAAATTAAAATAGTAGTTTGAGATTAGGTCTCTATTAATTGTATATGTGATCAATGGAGACAATATTTGGAGCAGTGATTTGTTCAACTATTTTTCAGTATGAGAGGTGAGTTTCCCTCACTATACTTATGGGTCGAAGACACTAATGCCGACCCATTAGGTTATATATCCTAGTATAGGATGTTGCTATGTTGTAGTGATCTGCTAGATCTACATGATTGTCTATTTACTATTATGTGATCTTATTTGTTGCATATGTCGACATAGTACAATTGGGTTGAGGCGATATTGCTCTGTGTGGAATCCAACAAACCTGGGAGTAATCCAGACATAATTTGTGGGCCGGAAAGGCAAGCCGAACTAATGATGTGGGATTGGGAGCAATACAGACATAAGCAGATGGCCAAAAATGCAAACCATATTTATGTTGTGGGCGTGGGAGCAATCCAGAATCGCGTTGTAGGCTCCAGAGTAATCCAGTCCAATGGTTGTGGATCTAGTATGCATGTTGTTATACGTTGTGTGGTGGTATTTTGGGGGGAAACTCACTAAGATTTGGCTTACAGTTAGTTTTATGATTTTAGGTACTTCAGAGGACAGACAAGGCGAAGGCCTAATCGTGCACATCATCTTGGATTTTTATGAGATTATGATTTTAGGAATACTCTGATTCTTGTTCTATGACTTTTGGAAACTATGATTTTATAATATATGTGGATTTTGGATTGGTTTTAAAATAAAAAAATTTGCCTTGATTTTTGAAATGTTACAACCCTATTTGGTAGACTAGCCGAAAAACTAGCTTATGAATTAATAGTGTTTGGTAAAAAAAAACAACTTATCAAAACAATAGATATAGTTAAGGGAAAATTTGGAATATTTTTGAAAACGTTTCATAAACTTATCAAAAGCTATCTCGAAATAGTTTATCAAAAGTTACCGTATAAGCTAGTTCATAAGCTAAAATAAGTTATTTTTATGGTTTGCCAAACAATTAATTTCAATAAGCTAGTTTATTTTTGCCAAACATGACCCAAATCTAAAATAAATAAAAATACTGCAATGACTATTTCTATGGTCTAATATTTTCTTATGTTGTATTTTTTTTGCAACCACTTTAAATAAACAAGGCGCTAATATATGTACCGGATGTGCTATGGATAGTCTAATAAATAAACTTATTTAAATACAAATCTAGATTTAAATTTATAAAACCTAACAAACCAAACTGACTATCAACACAAGACAATATACCTGATCATGAATAGTATAGCTAAGGGTGAACAATAACCGAACCACAAACAAAAAAAAACAAAAAAGCCACATAAACTGGAACCGAAAAACCGAAACCGAAATGAAAACCGATGGTGCGGTTTTTATTTTTGCAAAAACCGAAAATACTCGGTACGGTGCGGATTCTAGTCTCGCAAAAAACCAAACCGCACCGCATATATATATATATATATATATATATATATATATATATATATATTAAGTGTTGATATTTGTAAGAACCAAGAACTTATGACAATTAAAATTTCTATAAATATAAATATTTATCTTATCTATCAGATGATGATTCTATATTTTTAAACATACAGTCAGTGATATTTACAATAACAAATAATGTTTATGACATTTTTTAACATTTAAATGTGAAAATACTAGTGATGATAGTATCATTTTTATGAATACATTAATATTATTGCATGTACATGTGAAACAAATATTATATTAAATTCGTATTATGTTCAACCATTAGAAACATGTTGGATGAATGGTTATGTAATTTGATTTCAAACCAAGAGGTGGTGGTATCGGTTCATCTACAAAAAATGATTAGCACTCCTCATCTGAGTCAAAGTAACTCACCGAGTTACTTGAATTTTAGTAAAAAGGCAAAATGAAAACAAAAAAAACTAACAAAAATCGCAAAAAAAAAACCGAACCGCATAAAAACCGAACGGTGCGGTTTTTAATTTTCAAAAAACCGAAGTTGCGGTTTTCGGTTCGATTTTGGCCAAAAACCGCACCGAACAGCACCATGCTCACCCCTAAGTATAGCTTGGGTAAGTACGGGTGTTAAACTCAAGGGGAATCATATAAATGACAAAAGTGGTGTGTTAAATTTATAAACAACACAAGTTGTATCTTAAACCTATAAATGACACAAGTGGTGCCTTAAACCTATAAATTAAATAAGTGGCTGGGTTGAATCCAATCAAGTTTTGATATGTATGATATCTCTGTGACTTTTTCTCCAATCTTGTTACCTGTAAATCAGACTTGTCTTCTTTTTCCTTACATTTCACCAGAAAATCAGACCCAGATGAAAAAGAAACACCCAAAACATTATATAAGTAAATCAACATGGTGATGGAAATTTACATCGGTGGAAGAATCAAACACCCAAATCAAAAAACAAAAATCAACAAAAATCAGTTGCAATGGTGATTATTGTTGCAGTAGTGGTGGTGTTCGGTGCTTGGTGGAGACGATGATTTAGGCCATTTCCGGTGGTTGAGGAAGAACCCAAATCAAAACTGAAGTTGCTGGTGGTTGAGGAAGAAGATGACTGGGTATTTCAGTTTGTTGAACTCATCAGTGGCAGCAACTTGGATTCTCCGTAGCTCCCCAACTCGTCAATGGCTGTTAGAATTGTTTTGTGTCTTGAGAAAGAATAAATGGAAGAAGTTGGTTCCAATTGTCTGCTGGAACTTCTCTCTTGGTATGTAATTAGGTCAAACCCCCTTTTTTCCTCCTTTCATATATATGTTTTGACTTCAATTTGATACCATTGATCGAACCTAAATGTGAATTGTTTCTTATTCACTTTTGCATTGAGAATAAAAAGTTGGGGAAAAGAAAGTTCAAAACGAATTTTTGATATGAGTTCTGGACTTAATGGAATAAGCGCTTAATGAGGGTTTTGGGAACTAACCGAGTACGTTGGGCGTACTATAGGAGTACGCATGACATACTGAATTGGAACCCCATATTCTGAGGATGACACTCTCTATGATGAGCGTAGAATTGGAGTACGCAGGGCGTACTCGGTCTGTATTGACCTTTTGACTTTGACCTTTGACCATGGATTTTGACCAAGTTTGACTTAAGGGCATTTTGGGAAATTAAAATAGTAGTTTGAGATTAGGTCTCTATTAATTGTATATGTGATCAATGGAGACAATATTTGGAGCAGTGATTTGTTCAACTATTTTTCAGTATGAGAGGTGAGTTTCCCTCACTATACTTATGGGTCGAAGACACTAATGCCGACCCATTAGGTTATATATCCTAGTATAGGATGTTGCTATGTTGTAGTGATCTGCTAGATCTACATGATTGTCTATTTACTATTATGTGATCTTATTTGTTGCATATGTCGACATAGTACAATTGGGTTGAGGCGATATTGCTCTGTGTGGAATCCAACAAACCTGGGAGTAATCCAGACATAATTTGTGGGCCGGAAAGGCAAGCCGAACTAATGATGTGGGATTGGGAGCAATACAGACATAAGCAGATGGCCAAAAATGCAAACCATATTTATGTTGTGGGCGTGGGAGCAATCCAGAATCGCGTTGTAGGCTCCAGAGTAATCCAGTCCAATGGTTGTGGATCTAGTATGCATGTTGTTATACGTTGTGTGGTGGTATTTTGGGGGGAAACTCACTAAGATTTGGCTTACAGTTAGTTTTATGATTTTAGGTACTTCAGAGGACAGACAAGGCGAAGGCCTAATCGTGCACATCATCTTGGATTTTTATGAGATTATGATTTTAGGAATACTCTGATTCTTGTTCTATGACTTTTGGAAACTATGATTTTATAATATATGTGGATTTTGGATTGGTTTTAAAATAAAAAAATTTGCCTTGATTTTTGAAATGTTACAACCCTATTTGGTAGACTAGCCGAAAAACTAGCTTATGAATTAATAGTGTTTGGTAAAAAAAAAACAACTTATCAAAACAATAGATATAGTTAAGGGAAAATTTGGAATATTTTTGAAAACGTTTCATAAACTTATCAAAAGCTATCTCGAAATAGTTTATCAAAAGTTACCGTATAAGCTAGTTCATAAGCTAAAATAAGTTATTTTTATGGTTTGCCAAACAATTAATTTCAATAAGCTAGTTTATTTTTGCCAAACATGACCCAAATCTAAAATAAATAAAAATACTGCAATGACTATTTCTATGGTCTAATATTTTCTTATGTTGTATTTTTTTTGCAACCACTTTAAATAAACAAGGCGCTAATATATGTACCGGATGTGCTATGGATAGTCTAATAAATAAACTTATTTAAATACAAATCTAGATTTAAATTTATAAAACCTAACAAACCAAACTGACTATCAACACAAGACAATATACCTGATCATGAATAGTATAGCTAAGGGTGAACAATAACCGAACCACAAACAAAAAAAAACAAAAAAGCCACATAAACTGGAACCGAAAAACCGAAACCGAAATGAAAACCGATGGTGCGGTTTTTATTTTTGCAAAAACCGAAAATACTCGGTACGGTGCGGATTCTAGTCTCGCAAAAAACCAAACCGCACCGCATATATATATATATATATATATATATATATATATATATATATATATATATATATATATATATTAAGTGTTGATATTTGTAAGAACCAAGAACTTATGACAATTAAAATTTCTATAAATATAAATATTTATCTTATCTATCAGATGATGATTCTATATTTTTAAACATACAGTCAGTGATATTTACAATAACAAATAATGTTTATGACATTTTTTAACATTTAAATGTGAAAATACTAGTGATGATAGTATCATTTTTATGAATACATTAATATTATTGCATGTACATGTGAAACAAATATTATATTAAATTCGTATTATGTTCAACCATTAGAAACATGTTGGATGAATGGTTATGTAATTTGATTTCAAACCAAGAGGTGGTGGTATCGGTTCATCTACAAAAAATGATTAGCACTCCTCATCTGAGTCAAAGTAACTCACCGAGTTACTTGAATTTTAGTAAAAAGGCAAAATGAAAACAAAAAAAACTAACAAAAATCGCAAAAAAAAAACCGAACCGCATAAAAACCGAACGGTGCGGTTTTTAATTTTCAAAAAACCGAAGTTGCGGTTTTCGGTTCGATTTTGGCCAAAAACCGCACCGAACAGCACCATGCTCACCCCTAAGTATAGCTTGGGTAAGTACGGGTGTTAAACTCAAGGGGAATCATATAAATGACAAAAGTGGTGTGTTAAATTTATAAACAACACAAGTTGTATCTTAAACCTATAAATGACACAAGTGGTGCCTTAAACCTATAAATTAAATAAGTGGCTGGGTTGAATCCAATCAAGTTTTGATATGTATGATATCTCTGTGACTTTTTCTCCAATCTTGTTACCTGTAAATCAGACTTGTCTTCTTTTTCCTTACATTTCACCAGAAAATCAGACCCAGATGAAAAAGAAACACCCAAAACATTATATAAGTAAATCAACATGGTGATGGAAATTTACATCGGTGGAAGAATCAAACACCCAAATCAAAAAACAAAAATCAACAAAAATCAGTTGCAATGGTGATTATTGTTGCAGTAGTGGTGGTGTTCGGTGCTTGGTGGAGACGATGATTTAGGCCATTTCCGGTGGTTGAGGAAGAACCCAAATCAAAACTGAAGTTGCTGGTGGTTGAGGAAGAAGATGACTGGGTATTTCAGTTTGTTGAACTCATCAGTGGCAGCAACTTGGATTCTCCGTAGCTCCCCAACTCGTCAATGGCTGTTAGAATTGTTTTGTGTCTTGAGAAAGAATAAATGGAAGAAGTTGGTTCCAATTGTCTGCTGGAACTTCTCTCTTGGTATGTAATTAGGTCAAACCCCCTTTTTTCCTCCTTTCATATATATGTTTTGACTTCAATTTGATACCATTGATCGAACCTAAATGTGAATTGTTTCTTATTCACTTTTGCATTGAGAATAAAAAGTTGGGGAAAAGAAAGTTCAAAACGAATTTTTGATATGAGTTCTGGACTTAATGGAATAAGCGCTTAATGAGGGGTTTGGGAACTAACCGAGTACGTTGGGCGTACTATAGGAGTACGCATGACATACTGAATTGGAACCCCATATTCTGAGGATGACACTCTCTATGATGAGCGTAGAATTGGAGTACGCAGGGCGTACTCGGTCTGTATTGACCTTTTGACTTTGACCTTTGACCATGGATTTTGACCAAGTTTGACTTAAGGGCATTTTGGGAAATTAAAATAGTAGTTTGAGATTAGGTCTCTATTAATTGTATATGTGATCAATGGAGACAATATTTGGAGCAGTGATTTGTTCAACTATTTTTCAGTATGAGAGGTGAGTTTCCCTCACTATACTTATGGGTCGAAGACACTAATGCCGACCCATTAGGTTATATATCCTAGTATAGGATGTTGCTATGTTGTAGTGATCTGCTAGATCTACATGATTGTCTATTTACTATTATGTGATCTTATTTGTTGCATATGTCGACATAGTGCAATTGGGTTGAGGCGATATTGCTCTGTGTGGAATCCAACAAACCTGGGAGTAATCCAGACATAATTTGTGGGCCGGAAAGGCAAGCCGAACTAATGATGTGGGATTGGGAGCAATACAGACATAAGCTGATGGCCAAAAATGCAAGCCATATTTATGTTGTGGGCGTGGGAGCAATCCAGAATCGCGTTGTAGGCTCCAGAGTAATCCAGTCCAATGGTTGTGGATCTAGTATGCATGTTGTTATACGTTGTGTGGTGGTATTTTGGGGGGAAACTCACTAAGATTTGGCTTACAGTTAGTTTTATGATTTTAGGTACTTCAGAGGACAGACAAGGCGAAGGCCTAATCGTGCACATCATCTTGGATTTTTATGAGATTATGATTTTAGGAATACTCTGATTCTTGTTCTATGACTTTTGGAAACTATGATTTTATAATATATGTGGATTTTGGATTGGTTTTAAAATAAAAAAATTTGCCTTGATTTTTGAAATGTTACAACCCTATTTGGTAGACTAGCCGAAAAACTAGCTTATGAATTAATAGTGTTTGGTAAAAAAAAACAACTTATCAAAACAATAGATATAGTTAAGGGAAAATTTGGAATATTTTTGAAAACGTTTCATAAACTTATCAAAAGCTATCTCGAAATAGTTTATCAAAAGTTACCGTATAAGCTAGTTCATAAGCTAAAATAAGTTATTTTTATGGTTTGCCAAACAATTAATTTCAATAAGCTAGTTTATTTTTGCCAAACATGACCCAAATCTAAAATAAATAAAAATACTGCAATGACTATTTCTATGGTCTAATATTTTCTTATGTTGTATTTTTTTTGCAACCACTTTAAATAAACAAGGCGCTAATATATGTACCGGATGTGCTATGGATAGTCTAATAAATAAACTTATTTAAATACAAATCTAGATTTAAATTTATAAAACCTAACAAACCAAACTGACTATCAACACAAGACAATATACCTGATCATGAATAGTATAGCTAAGGGTGAACAATAACCGAACCACAAACAAAAAAAAACAAAAAAGCCACATAAACTGGAACCGAAAAACCGAAACCGAAATGAAAACCGATGGTGCGGTTTTTATTTTTGCAAAAACCGAAAATACTCGGTACGGTGCGGATTCTAGTCTCGCAAAAAACCAAACCGCACCGCATATATATATATATATATATATATATATATATATATATATATATATATATATATATATATATATATATATTAAGTGTTGATATTTGTAAGAACCAAGAACTTATGACAATTAAAATTTCTATAAATATAAATATTTATCTTATCTATCAGATGATGATTCTATATTTTTAAACATACAGTCAGTGATATTTACAATAACAAATAATGTTTATGACATTTTTTAACATTTAAATGTGAAAATACTAGTGATGATAGTATCATTTTTATGAATACATTAATATTATTGCATGTACATGTGAAACAAATATTATATTAAATTCGTATTATGTTCAACCATTAGAAACATGTTGGATGAATGGTTATGTAATTTGATTTCAAACCAAGAGGTGGTGGTATCGGTTCATCTACAAAAAATGATTAGCACTCCTCATCTGAGTCAAAGTAACTCACCGAGTTACTTGAATTTTAGTAAAAAGGCAAAATGAAAACAAAAAAAACTAACAAAAATCGCAAAAAAAAAACCGAACCGCATAAAAACCGAACGGTGCGGTTTTTAATTTTCAAAAAACCGAAGTTGCGGTTTTCGGTTCGATTTTGGCCAAAAACCGCACCGAACAGCACCATGCTCACCCCTAAGTATAGCTTGGGTAAGTACGGGTGTTAAACTCAAGGGGAATCATATAAATGACAAAAGTGGTGTGTTAAATTTATAAACAACACAAGTTGTATCTTAAACCTATAAATGACACAAGTGGTGCCTTAAACCTATAAATTAAATAAGTGGCTGGGTTGAATCCAATCAAGTTTTGATATGTATGATATCTCTGTGACTTTTTCTCCAATCTTGTTACCTGTAAATCAGACTTGTCTTCTTTTTCCTTACATTTCACCAGAAAATCAGACCCAGATGAAAAAGAAACACCCAAAACATTATATAAGTAAATCAACATGGTGATGGAAATTTACATCGGTGGAAGAATCAAACACCCAAATCAAAAAACAAAAATCAACAAAAATCAGTTGCAATGGTGATTATTGTTGCAGTAGTGGTGGTGTTCGGTGCTTGGTGGAGACGATGATTTAGGCCATTTCCGGTGGTTGAGGAAGAACCCAAATCAAAACTGAAGTTGCTGGTGGTTGAGGAAGAAGATGACTGGGTATTTCAGTTTGTTGAACTCATCAGTGGCAGCAACTTGGATTCTCCGTAGCTCCCCAACTCGTCAATGGCTGTTAGAATTGTTTTGTGTCTTGAGAAAGAATAAATGGAAGAAGTTGGTTCCAATTGTCTGCTGGAACTTCTCTCTTGGTATGTAATTAGGTCAAACCCCCTTTTTTCCTCCTTTCATATATATGTTTTGACTTCAATTTGATACCATTGATCGAACCTAAATGTGAATTGTTTCTTATTCACTTTTGCATTGAGAATAAAAAGTTGGGGAAAAGAAAGTTCAAAACGAATTTTTGATATGAGTTCTGGACTTAATGGAATAAGCGCTTAATGAGGGGTTTGGGAACTAACCGAGTACGTTGGGCGTACTATAGGAGTACGCATGACATACTGAATTGGAACCCCATATTCTGAGGATGACACTCTCTATGATGAGCGTAGAATTGGAGTACGCAGGGCGTACTCGGTCTGTATTGACCTTTTGACTTTGACCTTTGACCATGGATTTTGACCAAGTTTGACTTAAGGGCATTTTGGGAAATTAAAATAGTAGTTTGAGATTAGGTCTCTATTAATTGTATATGTGATCAATGGAGACAATATTTGGAGCAGTGATTTGTTCAACTATTTTTCAGTATGAGAGGTGAGTTTCCCTCACTATACTTATGGGTCGAAGACACTAATGCCGACCCATTAGGTTATATATCCTAGTATAGGATGTTGCTATGTTGTAGTGATCTGCTAGATCTACATGATTGTCTATTTACTATTATGTGATCTTATTTGTTGCATATGTCGACATAGTGCAATTGGGTTGAGGCGATATTGCTCTGTGTGGAATCCAACAAACCTGGGAGTAATCCAGACATAATTTGTGGGCCGGAAAGGCAAGCCGAACTAATGATGTGGGATTGGGAGCAATACAGACATAAGCTGATGGCCAAAAATGCAAGCCATATTTATGTTGTGGGCGTGGGAGCAATCCAGAATCGCGTTGTAGGCTCCAGAGTAATCCAGTCCAATGGTTGTGGATCTAGTATGCATGTTGTTATACGTTGTGTGGTGGTATTTTGGGGGGAAACTCACTAAGATTTGGCTTACAGTTAGTTTTATGATTTTAGGTACTTCAGAGGACAGACAAGGCGAAGGCCTAATCGTGCACATCATCTTGGATTTTTATGAGATTATGATTTTAGGAATACTCTGATTCTTGTTCTATGACTTTTGGAAACTATGATTTTATAATATATGTGGATTTTGGATTGGTTTTAAAATAAAAAAATTTGCCTTGATTTTTGAAATGTTACAACCCTATTTGGTAGACTAGCCGAAAAACTAGCTTATGAATTAATAGTGTTTGGTAAAAAAAAACAACTTATCAAAACAATAGATATAGTTAAGGGAAAATTTGGAATATTTTTGAAAACGTTTCATAAACTTATCAAAAGCTATCTCGAAATAGTTTATCAAAAGTTACCGTATAAGCTAGTTCATAAGCTAAAATAAGTTATTTTTATGGTTTGCCAAACAATTAATTTCAATAAGCTAGTTTATTTTTGCCAAACATGACCCAAATCTAAAATAAATAAAAATACTGCAATGACTATTTCTATGGTCTAATATTTTCTTATGTTGTATTTTTTTTGCAACCACTTTAAATAAACAAGGCGCTAATATATGTACCGGATGTGCTATGGATAGTCTAATAAATAAACTTATTTAAATACAAATCTAGATTTAAATTTATAAAACCTAACAAACCAAACTGACTATCAACACAAGACAAGATACCTGATCATGAATAGTATAGCTAAGGGTGAACAATAACCGAACCACAAACAAAAAAAAACAAAAAAGCCACATAAACTGGAACCGAAAAACCGAAACCGAAATGAAAACCGATGGTGCGGTTTTTATTTTTGCAAAAACCGAAAATACTCGGTACGGTGCGGATTCTAGTCTCGCAAAAAACCAAACCGCACCGCATATATATATATATATATATATATATATATATATATATATATATATATATATATTAAGTGTTGATATTTGTAAGAACCAAGAACTTATGACAATTAAAATTTCTATAAATATAAATATTTATCTTATCTATCAGATGATGATTCTATATTTTTAAACATACAGTCAGTGATATTTACAATAACAAATAATGTTTATGACATTTTTTAACATTTAAATGTGAAAATACTAGTGATGATAGTATCATTTTTATGAATACATTAATATTATTGCATGTACATGTGAAACAAATATTATATTAAATTCGTATTATGTTCAACCATTAGAAACATGTTGGATGAATGGTTATGTAATTTGATTTCAAACCAAGAGGTGGTGGTATCGGTTCATCTACAAAAAATGATTAGCACTCCTCATCTGAGTCAAAGTAACTCACCGAGTTACTTGAATTTTAGTAAAAAGGCAAAATGAAAACAAAAAAAACTAACAAAAATCGCAAAAAAAAAACCGAACCGCATAAAAACCGAACGGTGCGGTTTTTAATTTTCAAAAAACCGAAGTTGCGGTTTTCGGTTCGATTTTGGCCAAAAACCGCACCGAACAGCACCATGCTCACCCCTAAGTATAGCTTGGGTAAGTACGGGTGTTAAACTCAAGGGGAATCATATAAATGACAAAAGTGGTGTGTTAAATTTATAAACAACACAAGTTGTATCTTAAACCTATAAATGACACAAGTGGTGCCTTAAACCTATAAATTAAATAAGTGGCTGGGTTGAATCCAATCAAGTTTTGATATGTATGATATCTCTGTGACTTTTTCTCCAATCTTGTTACCTGTAAATCAGACTTGTCTTCTTTTTCCTTACATTTCACCAGAAAATCAGACCCAGATGAAAAAGAAACACCCAAAACATTATATAAGTAAATCAACATGGTGATGGAAATTTACATCGGTGGAAGAATCAAACACCCAAATCAAAAAACAAAAATCAACAAAAATCAGTTGCAATGGTGATTATTGTTGCAGTAGTGGTGGTGTTCGGTGCTTGGTGGAGACGATGATTTAGGCCATTTCCGGTGGTTGAGGAAGAACCCAAATCAAAACTGAAGTTGCTGGTGGTTGAGGAAGAAGATGACTGGGTATTTCAGTTTGTTGAACTCATCAGTGGCAGCAACTTGGATTCTCCGTAGCTCCCCAACTCGTCAATGGCTGTTAGAATTGTTTTGTGTCTTGAGAAAGAATAAATGGAAGAAGTTGGTTCCAATTGTCTGCTGGAACTTCTCTCTTGGTATGTAATTAGGTCAAACCCCCTTTTTTCCTCCTTTCATATATATGTTTTGACTTCAATTTGATACCATTGATCGAACCTAAATGTGAATTGTTTCTTATTCACTTTTGCATTGAGAATAAAAAGTTGGGGAAAAGAAAGTTCAAAACGAATTTTTGATATGAGTTCTGGACTTAATGGAATAAGCGCTTAATGAGGGTTTTGGGAACTAACCGAGTACGTTGGGCGTACTATAGGAGTACGCATGACATACTGAATTGGAACCCCATATTCTGAGGATGACACTCTCTATGATGAGCGTAGAATTGGAGTACGCAGGGCGTACTCGGTCTGTATTGACCTTTTGACTTTGACCTTTGACCATGGATTTTGACCAAGTTTGACTTAAGGGCATTTTGGGAAATTAAAATAGTAGTTTGAGATTAGGTCTCTATTAATTGTATATGTGATCAATGGAGACAATATTTGGAGCAGTGATTTGTTCAACTATTTTTCAGTATGAGAGGTGAGTTTCCCTCACTATACTTATGGGTCGAAGACACTAATGCCGACCCATTAGGTTATATATCCTAGTATAGGATGTTGCTATGTTGTAGTGATCTGCTAGATCTACATGATTGTCTATTTACTATTATGTGATCTTATTTGTTGCATATGTCGACATAGTGCAATTGGGTTGAGGCGATATTGCTCTGTGTGGAATCCAACAAACCTGGGAGTAATCCAGACATAATTTGTGGGCCGGAAAGGCAAGCCGAACTAATGATGTGGGATTGGGAGCAATACAGACATAAGCTGATGGCCAAAAATGCAAGCCATATTTATGTTGTGGGCGTGGGAGCAATCCAGAATCGCGTTGTAGGCTCCAGAGTAATCCAGTCCAATGGTTGTGGATCTAGTATGCATGTTGTTATACGTTGTGTGGTGGTATTTTGGGGGGAAACTCACTAAGATTTGGCTTACAGTTAGTTTTATGATTTTAGGTACTTCAGAGGACAGACAAGGCGAAGGCCTAATCGTGCACATCATCTTGGATTTTTATGAGATTATGATTTTAGGAATACTCTGATTCTTGTTCTATGACTTTTGGAAACTATGATTTTATAATATATGTGGATTTTGGATTGGTTTTAAAATAAAAAAATTTGCCTTGATTTTTGAAATGTTACAACCCTATTTGGTAGACTAGCCGAAAAACTAGCTTATGAATTAATAGTGTTTGGTAAAAAAAAACAACTTATCAAAACAATAGATATAGTTAAGGGAAAATTTGGAATATTTTTGAAAACGTTTCATAAACTTATCAAAAGCTATCTCGAAATAGTTTATCAAAAGTTACCGTATAAGCTAGTTCATAAGCTAAAATAAGTTATTTTTATGGTTTGCCAAACAATTAATTTCAATAAGCTAGTTTATTTTTGCCAAACATGACCCAAATCTAAAATAAATAAAAATACTGCAATGACTATTTCTATGGTCTAATATTTTCTTATGTTGTATTTTTTTTGCAACCACTTTAAATAAACAAGGCGCTAATATATGTACCGGATGTGCTATGGATAGTCTAATAAATAAACTTATTTAAATACAAATCTAGATTTAAATTTATAAAACCTAACAAACCAAACTGACTATCAACACAAGACAATATACCTGATCATGAATAGTATAGCTAAGGGTGAACAATAACCGAACCACAAACAAAAAAAAACAAAAAAGCCACATAAACTGGAACCGAAAAACCGAAACCGAAATGAAAACCGATGGTGCAGTTTTTATTTTTGCAAAAACCGAAAATACTCGGTACGGTGCGGATTCTAGTCTCGCAAAAAACCAAACCGCACCGCATATATATATATATATATATATATATATATATATATATATATATATATATATATATATATATATATATATATATATATTAAGTGTTGATATTTGTAAGAACCAAGAACTTATGACAATTAAAATTTCTATAAATATAAATATTTATCTTATCTATCAGATGATGATTCTATATTTTTAAACATACAGTCAGTGATATTTACAATAACAAATAATGTTTATGACATTTTTTAACATTTAAATGTGAAAATACTAGTGATGATAGTATCATTTTTATGAATACATTAATATTATTGCATGTACATGTGAAACAAATATTATATTAAATTCGTATTATGTTCAACCATTAGAAACATGTTGGATGAATGGTTATGTAATTTGATTTCAAACCAAGAGGTGGTGGTATCGGTTCATCTACAAAAAATGATTAGCACTCCTCATCTGAGTCAAAGTAACTCACCGAGTTACTTGAATTTTAGTAAAAAGGCAAAATGAAAACAAAAAAAACTAACAAAAATCGCAAAAAAAAAACCGAACCGCATAAAAACCGAACGGTGCGGTTTTTAATTTTCAAAAAACCGAAGTTGCCGTTTTCGGTTCGATTTTGGCCAAAAACCGCACCGAACAGCACCATGCTCACCCCTAAGTATAGCTTGGGTAAGTACGGGTGTTAAACTCAAGGGGAATCATATAAATGACAAAAGTGGTGTGTTAAATTTATAAACAACACAAGTTGTATCTTAAACCTATAAATGACACAAGTGGTGCCTTAAACCTATAAATTAAATAAGTGGCTGGGTTGAATCCAATCAAGTTTTGATATGTATGATATCTCTGTGACTTTTTCTCCAATCTTGTTACCTGTAAATCAGACTTGTCTTCTTTTTCCTTACATTTCACCAGAAAATCAGACCCAGATGAAAAAGAAACACCCAAAACATTATATAAGTAAATAAACATGGTGATGGAAATTTACATCGGTGGAAGAATCAAACACCCAAATCAAAAAACAAAAATCAACAAAAATCAGTTGCAATGGTGATTATTGTTGCAGTAGTGGTGGTGTTCGGTGCTTGGTGGAGACGATGATTTAGGCCATTTCCGGTGGTTGAGGAAGAACCCAAATCAAAACTGATGTTGCTGGTGGTTGAGGAAGAAGATGACTGGGTATTTCAGTTTGTTGAACTCATCAGTGGCAGCAACTTGGATTCTCCGTAGCTCCCCAACTCGTCAATGGCTGTTAGAATTGTTTTGTGTCTTGAGAAAGAATAAATGGAAGAAGTTGGTTCCAATTGTCTGCTGGAACTTCTCTCTTGGTATGTAATTAGGTCAAACCCCCTTTTTTCCTCCTTTCATATATATGTTTTGACTTCAATTTGATACCATTGATCGAACCTAAATGTGAATTGTTTCTTATTCACTTTTGCATTGAGAATAAAAAGTTGGGGAAAAGAAAGTTCAAAACGAATTTTTGATATGAGTTCTGGACTTAATGGAATAAGCGCTTAATGAGGGTTTTGGGAACTAACCGAGTACGTTGGGCGTACTATAGGAGTACGCATGACATACTGAATTGGAACCCCATATTCTGAGGATGACACTCTCTATGATGAGCGTAGAATTGGAGTACGCAGGGCGTACTCGGTCTGTATTGACCTTTTGACTTTGACCTTTGACCATGGATTTTGACCAAGTTTGACTTAAGGGCATTTTGGGAAATTAAAATAGTAGTTTGAGATTAGGTCTCTATTAATTGTATATGTGATCAATGGAGACAATATTTGGAGCAGTGATTTGTTCAACTATTTTTCAGTATGAGAGGTGAGTTTCCCTCACTATACTTATGGGTCGAAGACACTAATGCCGACCCATTAGGTTATATATCCTAGTATAGGATGTTGCTATGTTGTAGTGATCTGCTAGATCTACATGATTGTCTATTTACTATTATGTGATCTTATTTGTTGCATATGTCGACATAGTGCAATTGGGTTGAGGCGATATTGCTCTGTGTGGAATCCAACAAACCTGGGAGTAATCCAGACATAATTTGTGGGCCGGAAAGGCAAGCCGAACTAATGATGTGGGATTGGGAGCAATACAGACATAAGCTGATGGCCAAAAATGCAAGCCATATTTATGTTGTGGGCGTGGGAGCAATCCAGAATCGCGTTGTAGGCTCCAGAGTAATCCAGTCCAATGGTTGTGGATCTAGTATGCATGTTGTTATACGTTGTGTGGTGGTATTTTGGGGGGAAACTCACTAAGATTTGGCTTACAGTTAGTTTTATGATTTTAGGTACTTCAGAGGACAGACAAGGCGAAGGCCTAATCGTGCACATCATCTTGGATTTTTATGAGATTATGATTTTAGGAATACTCTGATTCTTGTTCTATGACTTTTGGAAACTATGATTTTATAATATATGTGGATTTTGGATTGGTTTTAAAATAAAAAAATTTGCCTTGATTTTTGAAATGTTACAACCCTATTTGGTAGACTAGCCGAAAAACTAGCTTATGAATTAATAGTGTTTGGTAAAAAAAAACAACTTATCAAAACAATAGATATAGTTAAGGGAAAATTTGGAATATTTTTGAAAACGTTTCATAAACTTATCAAAAGCTATCTCGAAATAGTTTATCAAAAGTTACCGTATAAGCTAGTTCATAAGCTAAAATAAGTTATTTTTATGGTTTGCCAAACAATTAATTTCAATAAGCTAGTTTATTTTTGCCAAACATGACCCAAATCTAAAATAAATAAAAATACTGCAATGACTATTTCTATGGTCTAATATTTTCTTATGTTGTATTTTTTTTGCAACCACTTTAAATAAACAAGGCGCTAATATATGTACCGGATGTGCTATGGATAGTCTAATAAATAAACTTATTTAAATACAAATCTAGATTTAAATTTATAAAACCTAACAAACCAAACTGACTATCAACACAAGACAATATACCTGATCATGAATAGTATAGCTAAGGGTGAACAATAACCAAACCACAAACAAAAAAAAACAAAAAAGCCACATAAACTGGAACCGAAAAACCGAAACCGAAATGAAAACCGATGGTGCGGTTTTTATTTTTGCAAAAACCGAAAATACTCGGTACGGTGCGGATTCTAGTCTCGCAAAAAACCAAACCGCACCGCATATATATATATATATATATATATATATATATATATATATATATATTAAGTGTTGATATTTGTAAGAACCAAGAACTTATGACAATTAAAATTTCTATAAATATAAATATTTATCTTATCTATCAGATGATGATTCTATATTTTTAAACATACAGTCAGTGATATTTACAATAACAAATAATGTTTATGACATTTTTTAACATTTAAATGTGAAAATACTAGTGATGATAGTATCATTTTTATGAATACATTAATATTATTGCATGTACATGTGAAACAAATATTATATTAAATTCGTATTATGTTCAACCATTAGAAACATGTTGGATGAATGGTTATGTAATTTGATTTCAAACCAAGAGGTGGTGGTATCGGTTCATCTACAAAAAATGATTAGCACTCCTCATCTGAGTCAAAGTAACTCACCGAGTTACTTGAATTTTAGTAAAAAGGCAAAATGAAAACAAAAAAAACTAACAAAAATCGCAAAAAAAAAACCGAACCGCATAAAAACCGAACGGTGCGGTTTTTAATTTTCAAAAAACCGAAGTTGCCGTTTTCGGTTCGATTTTGGCCAAAAACCGCACCGAACAGCACCATGCTCACCCCTAAGTATAGCTTGGGTAAGTACGGGTGTTAAACTCAAGGGGAATCATATAAATGACAAAAGTGGTGTGTTAAATTTATAAACAACACAAGTTGTATCTTAAACCTATAAATGACACAAGTGGTGCCTTAAACCTATAAATTAAATAAGTGGCTGGGTTGAATCCAATCAAGTTTTGATATGTATGATATCTCTGTGACTTTTTCTCCAATCTTGTTACCTGTAAATCAGACTTGTCTTCTTTTTCCTTACATTTCACCAGAAAATCAGACCCAGATGAAAAAGAAACACCCAAAACATTATATAAGTAAATCAACATGGTGATGGAAATTTACATCGGTGGAAGAATCAAACACCCAAATCAAAAAACAAAAATCAGTTGCAATGGTGATTATTGTTGCAGTAGTGGTGGTGTTCGGTGCTTGGTGGAGACGATGATTTAGGCCATTTCCGGTGGTTGAGGAAGAACCCAAATCAAAACTGAAGTTGCTGGTGGTTGAGGAAGAAGATGACTGGGTATTTCAGTTTGTTGAACTCATCAGTGGCAGCAACTTGGATTCTCCGTAGCTCCCCAACTCGTCAATGGCTGTTAGAATTGTTTTGTGTCTTGAGAAAGAATAAATGGAAGAAGTTGGTTCCAATTGTCTGCTGGAACTTCTCTCTTGGTATGTAATTAGGTCAAACCCCCTTTTTTCCTCCTTTCATATATATGTTTTGACTTCAATTTGATACCATTGATCGAACCTAAATGTGAATTGTTTCTTATTCACTTTTGCATTGAGAATAAAAAGTTGGGGAAAAGAAAGTTCAAAACGAATTTTTGATATGAGTTCTGGACTTAATGGAATAAGCGCTTAATGAGGGTTTTGGGAACTAACCGAGTACGTTGGGCGTACTATAGGAGTACGCATGACATACTGAATTGGAACCCCATATTCTGAGGATGACACTCTCTATGATGAGCGTAGAATTGGAGTACGCAGGGCGTACTCGGTCTGTATTGACCTTTTGACTTTGACCTTTGACCATGGATTTTGACCAAGTTTGACTTAAGGGCATTTTGGGAAATTAAAATAGTAGTTTGAGATTAGGTCTCTATTAATTGTATATGTGATCAATGGAGACAATATTTGGAGCAGTGATTTGTTCAACTATTTTTCAGTATGAGAGGTGAGTTTCCCTCACTATACTTATGGGTCGAAGACACTAATGCCGACCCATTAGGTTATATATCCTAGTATAGGATGTTGCTATGTTGTAGTGATCTGCTAGATCTACATGATTGTCTATTTACTATTATGTGATCTTATTTGTTGCATATGTCGACATAGTGCAATTGGGTTGAGGCGATATTGCTCTGTGTGGAATCCAACAAACCTGGGAGTAATCCAGACATAATTTGTGGGCCGGAAAGGCAAGCCGAACTAATGATGTGGGATTGGGAGCAATACAGACATAAGCTGATGGCCAAAAATGCAAGCCATATTTATGTTGTGGGCGTGGGAGCAATCCAGAATCGCGTTGTAGGCTCCAGAGTAATCCAGTCCAATGGTTGTGGATCTAGTATGCATGTTGTTATACGTTGTGTGGTGGTATTTTGGGGGGAAACTCACTAAGATTTGGCTTACAGTTAGTTTTATGATTTTAGGTACTTCAGAGGACAGACAAGGCGAAGGCCTAATCGTGCACATCATCTTGGATTTTTATGAGATTATGATTTTAGGAATACTCTGATTCTTGTTCTATGACTTTTGGAAACTATGATTTTATAATATATGTGGATTTTGGATTGGTTTTAAAATAAAAAAATTTGCCTTGATTTTTGAAATGTTACAACCCTATTTGGTAGACTAGCCGAAAAACTAGCTTATGAATTAATAGTGTTTGGTAAAAAAAACAACTTATCAAAACAATAGATATAGTTAAGGGAAAATTTGGAATATTTTTGAAAACGTTTCATAAACTTATCAAAAGCTATCTCGAAATAGTTTATCAAAAGTTACCGTATAAGCTAGTTCATAAGCTAAAATAAGTTATTTTTATGGTTTGCCAAACAATTAATTTCAATAAGCTAGTTTATTTTTGCCAAACATGACCCAAATCTAAAATAAATAAAAATACTGCAATGTCTATTTCTATGGTCTAATATTTTCTTATGTTGTATTTTTTTTGCAACCACTTTAAATAAACAAGGCGCTAATATATGTACCGGATGTGCTATGGATAGTCTAATAAATAAACTTATTTAAATACAAATCTAGATTTAAATTTATAAAACCTAACAAACCAAACTGACTATCAACACAAGACAATATACCTGATCATGAATAGTATAGCTAAGGGTGAACAATAACCAAACCACAAACAAAAAAAAACAAAAAAGCCACATAAACTGGAACCGAAAAACCGAAACCGAAATGAAAACCGATGGTGCGGTTTTTATTTTTGCAAAAACCGAAAATACTCGGTACGGTGCGGATTCTAGTCTCGCAAAAAACCAAACCGCACCGCATATATATATATATATATATATATATATATATATATATATATACATATATATATATATATATATATATATATATATATATATATATATATATATATATATATATATATATATTAAGTGTTGATATTTGTAAGAACCAAGAACTTATGACAATTAAAATTTCTATAAATATAAATATTTATCTTATCTATCAGATGATGATTCTATATTTTTAAACATACAGTCAGTGATATTTACAATAACAAATAATGTTTATGACATTTTTTAACATTTAAATGTGAAAATACTAGTGATGATAGTATCATTTTTATGAATACATTAATATTATTGCATGTACATGTGAAACAAATATTATATTAAATTCGTATTATGTTCAACCATTAGAAACATGTTGGATGAATGGTTATGTAATTTGATTTCAAACCAAGAGGTGGTGGTATCAGTTCATCTACAAAAAATGATTAGCACTCCTCATATGAGTCAAAGTAACTCACCGAGTTACTTGAATTTTAGTAAAAAGGCAAAATGAAAACAAAAAAAACTAACAACAATCACAAAAAAAACCGAACCGCATAAAAAATAGACAAGACAAGTCCCCCTTAGGGACTTAACATGATGTGCTCCTCATCCCTAGCTTTAATTTGATTGGTCGCACCCAAAGCCAAAGCAATGGCCATTTCCGTGGAACCTCTTTAGTTACATGATCATGTGCCTTTATGAAAACAATGGCCCGATCTTCCACATTAGGGCCTATATCATGTCTTAACATATAAATGAGACAAATGGTACCTTAAACGTATTAAAGACACAAGTGATGTCATAAACTAATAAAAAACACAATTCACATCTTAAACATACAAATAACACAAGTGTGTTATAAACCTATAAAAGTCAGAAGTGGTGTCCTAAACATGTAAGAGACACAAGTGATGAATTAAACTTATATATGACCCAAGTGGTGTCTTAAACTTATAAAAGACACAAATGGTGTCTTAAACCTATAAATGACACAGTTGATTTCTAAAACATATAAAACACACAAGTGGTGTCTAAAGCCTATAAAAGACACAAGTGATGTCTTAAACCTACAAATGACACAAGTGGTGTCTTAAACCTATAAATGATACAAGTGGTGTTTTCAACTTATAAATAACATAAGTTGTGTCTTAAACCTATAAATGAACGACACAAGTAGTGACTTAAAGTTATAAACGACACAAGTTGTGTCATAAACTTATAAACGACACAAGTTGTGTCATAAACCTATAAACAACACAAAAATTATATATATAAAGAAATCTATAACTCCATTTAGAAAGCGATTTTCAGACTAAAAAATGGGTAAGTCCAACATGATGTGCTCATCATCCCTGGCTTCGATTTGACTAAGGTACCTTAAACCTATTAAAGACATAAATGGTATCCTAAACCTGTAAAGGACATAAGTGGTGACTTAAACTTATATATGACACAAGTGGTGTCTTAAACCTATAACCGATACAAGTGGTCTAAACCTATAAATGACATAAGTTGTGTCTAAAACAAATAAAAGAGAAAAGTGGTGCCTAAAGCATATAAGAGACACAACACATGTGATGTATAAAAGACACAACACACGTGATGTCTTAAACCTATAAATGACACAAGTGATGTTTTCAATTTATTAATAACACAAGTTGTGTCTTAAGCCTCTAAATGAACGACACAAGTTGTGTCTTAAACTTATAAACAACACAAGTTGTGTCATAAACCTATAAACAACACAAATGGTGTCTTAAACTTATAAACAACACAAGTTGTGTCATAAACCTATAAACAACACAAATGGTGTCTTAAACTTATAAATGATATTATGGTGTTGTAAACTTATAAACAACACAAATGATGTCTTAAGCTTATAAATGATATTATGGTGTCTTAAACCTATAATAGAAACAAGTGATGTCTTCAACCTATAAAAGACACAAGTGGTGTCTTAAATCTACAAATAACAAAAGTGATGTCCTAAAGTTATAGAAGACACAACCGATGTCCTAAAGTTATAAAAAGATACAAGTGGTGTCGTAAAGTAATAAACGACACAAAAGATGTCTTGAACTTGTAAATGACACAAGAAGTGTCCTAAAAAAAGACACAAGTGGTGTCTTAAACCTATAAACAACACAAACAGTGTCTCAAAACCTATAAAAGACACAAGTTGTGTCTTAATACTACTATAAATGACACATGGTATCCTAAAGCTCCAAAAAAAATGGTGACTTAAACTTACAAATGATAGATGTAGTGTCTTATACTTATAAACGATGCAAGTAGTGTCATAAATATGTAAAAGACACAAGTGGTGTCTTGAACCTATAAATCTTTAGCTTTGTATGTGTTTGTGTTGTATGCCGCATAAAGATACCATTTATACACCACACCACCCATTCTCGTCCTCTTTTCCCACCTCTCATTGTAAAGTACACCATCCCTCCAATACCAAAACCAGATCAATCAATCAATCAATAAAAATCCCTCATTTATTATTCATTTGAACTGAATAATAAAAGTATACCACCATAAGGTTATAAAGTCTTACAACGATCAATAAGAGGGACTATTAGGTAAATAGTTTAAGACATCAAAAAATATGTATTTTTGTAACTATAACAGTTGCAATATATGAAAGATAATTTTTAGTAAAAAAAAGAATCATGTTGTAAACTCCAGAAGCCATAAATAAGTACACCAGACATTTCCTATGTGTGATATCTGGTTGCAGTGTTTGCATATTATCAGCGACAAAAGGCTCATCTCCATTGTAGGTGATGAAGGTAATCAAGAATAGTCAGTGAACATAAAAAGCTACAAATTTTGTTACCATGTAAATAGGTCTTGGTGTCAACCAACAAGTGTGAAATCCATTTCGATTTTCAAGAACCATAGGTCAACCATTCAACATAGATTTCATTCAACATACACTATCTTTGTTATGAATCCAACAATTAAACAAGGAAACTGCAAGACGAGTGATAAATTGGACCTTTGCTTTCAAAGTCGCAAGGTTTGAGTACTGATCAATCTTAGGCCCTACCTTCATCTCTACTCATATCATCACAACCATTAAAAACACATAAATTTGATGACCCGACATTTACATGAAAAAACTTGCCATAATAAACTAAACTGGAAAAAATACCTTTTTTTTTTCTTTGTTGTGCTGTGTCTTTGCTTTCCTAGAGAAAAAGCATACACAGAACATCAGCTTCTCGTGTGTGGTTCAATGCTCTCTGATTATTCTGCCTAAGGAATTGCAAGTTTTTCCCTCATTTCTATAGGACAAGTATGGATACTAAGCCCAATAATTATTTGTTGTGTACACTGCCTGCATAAGCAAGAAAAAAATATATCATCAAACTCGATCATGTAGGAGCTTCCCATTTCATCCATTCAACTCTATATAACAAATGGCTAACTACATCTAACTTTATAACAAAAACCACTATACCATGAAGTTTGACAAATGCTTTCTATTGATATTTTTCCTATAAAAGATATTCATTTTTATTTGCATGTTTAATAGAATATAGATTAATTAGTTAAAAATATTAAAGATTTAAATGACAACTAGATTAAGGGATAAATGAAAATGTTAATGAGAGGAGGGGATAAAATCTACAAAAAAAAAAAAAAAAAAATCTTCTGCTCCAATCGTATAACCTTTTCAAAGACTGGTTGAAATAGTTATATTCTACTTGCTGCTTCTTCTCTTTATCCTATGAAGAATCAACAAATCCTACAGACATCAATCCCAAGGTTAAGTAAAGAGAAGATGTTGGAAGCCCTATAATTAGACACTCTATTTATTATCTGCACAAGAAAATTTAATGATGATTAGAAAAATTAATTTAACACAAAATTCAAACCAATAAACACATTTTTAGATAGATGCAAGCACTTTTTCATAACCTCTATCACATTGTAATCTCACTCCATAAGACAGTGAATAAGTAAGTAGACCACCATTATATTTCATGTGTTGCACTGTTGTTTATCAGCTGAAGGTATCCATTTTAGGTGATGAAGGTAATTATTCAAGAATAAAAGACTGAAGATAAAAAAAAAAAGATGCAGACTTTGTTACCATTTAAAATGCAATTCTCAATTTACAATTGACCTGATTGTGAAGCTATGGTGATTTTGTTATAAGGTAAAAAAAGATATTAATTGACAAACCAGTTTGGTCATTTTTTTAATTATCCTTTAACTAAATCACAAAAAAAGGTAACCAGTTAACTAGCTTATCAATTATTGGTTGCATAATTTATAAAAAAAAAAAGGGGTTTGTTTCATAAACAAGTAACTAACCCTAGAAAACTTGATGCTCTCGTGGCAGTGTGCCTCCACATTCATCATACCACCAAGACTGTTCTTTTGAAGTAACCATAAGTACAACGAAATAACATTTGATAAATGTTATGTTTTATAATGTCTAAAGATTAAAAAATATCAAAGTATAAATGCTTAGATTTCAAAGTATATATGGTTCTTAATAGGATAACAGTGCAAGTATAATGATATAACCGGTAATCAAAGTCAAACAAGTTTGATATTTTAAAAGTAAAATGTCTGTATGATGATGATAATAACTGAAAAAAGGTAGAAATACATAACAACAAGAATTACCTTCATACCACCACCCATGGGAACCCCTGCAAATTTAAAATCAAAATATTAAAAGGGGAATGTCTCCTCTATATATGTTTATAATAAAAACAATCTCCAAATCATAATAATAGTTAACACCCTATCCACACAAATCAATCCCAAGGTTAAGTGAAGACAAGATGTTGGAAGCCCTATTTCAATCAAAAACTTCAACCCATAATTAGACACTCTGTTTATTATCTGCACAAGAAGTTTAATTGATGATTAGAAAATTTAACTTAATGCAAGATTCCCATCACTAAAGACATCTTTAGATATCTGCAACCTCTATCACATGCTAATCTCACTCCATCAATATATCTCAATTCTCAATTCAAATTTCCATTCCAAAGTAGAAATCATAAAAAAAAAAAAAAAAAAAGAATTGAGTAGAAGAAATAGTACATCTTTTAAACTCATAGACCAAAGTGATTTTCTTTAGAAGTTTTAGAAAACACATGGTAGATTTGTAGTTTCATACAACATTATAAAGCTATATGATGCATATAAGAAATACATATATATACCATAAGCATCATTCTTCAGTTAGTAGGATTAAATTAGTAAATAATTTACCAAACCTAAATTGTAATAAAAAAGATCATATTTTGTATATGTGTAGCCAAGACAAACAATAAACAAAAGTTGGTTCCCATATGTCCTCCTGATTAATAAGGGAAAGGAAGACAGAATAAAATAAAGAGTAAATCTTATATGAAGTGTAATTTCAAAGCCAACATGATAAATCTTGAAAATCTTATATGAATTTGGTATTTTTTAAAATTTTTATCAATGTAGAAGTAAATTCCGCTCAATGAACAATATTATGAGAAAAGCATAACTTAAAATGACGTAAATTTCTCCAAGATGAAGATGCTTGAGACTTCAAATGCTAATATAAAAAGATGGAATCTCGCCTCTCATTGTGATGTACACCGTCCCTTGAATAGCATACCTACAAAGCAAAATCAGATCAATCAATAAAAATCCATCATTTATTCATTTGAACTCAAAAGTAAAAGTATACCACCACCACCTTCATCATCATCATCATCATCATATTATAAAATTAAGGTTATAAAGTCTTACATCAATAAGAAAATGAATTGTTGTAAGCTATCCTCCAGAAGCCAGTGGATAAGTACACCACAATGAGAGAGAGAGAGAGAGAGAGAGAGAGAGAGATGCAGATTTTGTTACAATGTAATTACAAAATCTTGGTGTGAAATCCATTTTGATTTTGAAGAACCGATTCATCTAAGTACAAACCCTCTACTTCATGGATCATCCACAAGATGAACATCTTGACTTTTTAAGCTAACTAAAATCATCATGAATTCTTTAATTTTTTTTTAAATAATTTAGAATCTTAACGATATAACAATCACTAGAAAAGATGGTGTTTCTGATTCAAGATTGCCAATGAAGCTGATAAACTTACAGATCCAAGTGGTAATGAATTTAACTGTGGAGGCAACCTAATATTTCATTTAGTTTTTTTTTTAAATAAAACCATCCAAGAACTTTTCTTTATTACTTTTTTTCCATTATCAAAATGATTATTTGTGGCTTATTAGGTCTAACAATAAGAGCACCTTATGGAGTTATGGGACATGACAATCTCCTAATCCAACAAGAACAAGGCCGAAATGACCATATTTGGTTTGATTTGTGAAAGTACAAAGTTTTAATACATAAAAAAAAATTAAGTGTAAAGCTATACTTTCATTGTGTATATAGTTAAAAGGTATATAGATATAACTGAAGATTATTACTAGAGCTACATAGATTTTAGAAGTGTTAATGCCATATTTGGTTAGATTTCGAAGAGTATAAAGTTCTAATGCTAAAATTGGTTGGATTTTCAAAATATGATTTATTATTAAATGGAGAAAATATGACAATATAGTGACTTAAATATGTTACATTTTCAAAGGACAATTAAGAAAAAACACGTGAAAGTAAAATATTGGAGTTCAAAAATATAATGTTATAGATGGTTAGATCATCAACATACAATAACTTAAAAACTTGAACTATAAGACTATATAACCATAGTCTTATAGTTTAGATACCCAAAGTATAATGTCTTAATATGTTGCTTTTAAAAGTATAATGTCATAAATGGTTAGATATATAACCATAGTTAAACTACTTTAGATTTTGAGAGTAGAATGTACTTAAAACTACAATCTCTTACAGTGTTAGATTTTGAAAATATAATGTTACAACTTAGAGTATAATGCTACAATTAGTAAGATTTTGAATGTATAACGTCTTAATAAGAAAAGAAACTAGTAAAATTTGTAAATAATAAAAAAAATGAAGTTATAATGCTATAAATGGCAATAAAAACAAACATATTTAGTTTTTCAAAGTACAATGACTCAATACGAAAAAATAATACAAGTACAATGTCTTAATTTGATTATAAAAGTATAATTTATAAGTGAAGGTTAAATGTTATAACTGGTTTGATATTCAAACTACAATGTCTTTATCAAAAAAGTTAAATTGAAGGTCTTAATAGCAAAAAATTAAGGGATATGGTATAATTAGTAAACAAAATCAAACAAGTCTGCTATGTCTTAATCGAAAAAATAATAAAAGTATAATGTTTTAATAGGTTAGATTTTGAAAGTATGATGTTGTAATTGGTATAATGTTAAACTTTGTTGGATTTTTAAACAAGCTTCAAATTCCAAACTACGTCTTAAATTAAAATTTTCATGTGCTCTTTATCATGAAAAAGAAAAAAAAAGAGTAAATTACACGAATGGTCCCTATCTTTTTTTTTAACTCGGAAGGTCCCCATTGTTTGTTTTTGTTACGCGCTTGGTCCCTGTTTTACCTAAAAAAACTAGTTTGCCCTTGATTTTTTAATTGATGTAAATAAACACCCTCAATCCAACCCCCCTCACCTTACCTTACCTACCCCACTATTTTTCCCTATTTAAATAATAGTGTTTTTAGGTAAGAAAGGGACTAAGCGCGTAACAAAAACAAACAGTAGAGACTTTCCATGTTTAAAAAGTAAGTTAGGGACCAAATGCGCGAATTAACCCAAATCATAGGGACCTTTCATGTAAGTAGAATTTTTTAATAGGTTAAATCTTGAAAATGTAATGCTATAACTGAAGCTGTACTGGTAAAAATAAAGTAGATTATTTTAATAGGAAGAAACTATTGAAAGTATAATGACATAGTTGATTTGTTACCTTGGCAATGGCATTGGATATGGAAAGTCATTTTGCTTTTTTCCAGATTTGTAGGTTCTCTCAACTGCTCCAATTAATTATTCCATCAAAAAAGGATTTGAAAGATGATGATAATAATTAAAAAGGTAGGAATACATAACTGTGGCTGATTATGAGTTGTTAAAATGAGTAAACAAACAGGGTAAACCTAGATTCCACCTTGCTAAATTTATAATCGTAATATTATCATAACTCAATTGAATTGAAGAAAATACCAAGTTTTAAAATCCGGCCAAAATACTCTTCAGTTCATCCTAATCAGATGATGTCTCTCCCAAAACTGAAATCAAATTAATAGGAAAATACAGAGGAAAGTATAATGCTAAAACTAGTTAGATTTTTAAAGTATAATGTCTTAATAGGAAAAATATTAAAAGTAAAATGTCTGAATGTGAAAAAGATATAGATATAAGAGATTAGATTTTCAAAGGGTCGTCATAAAAGTACAATGGACAAAAAATAACACCTGCATATCTTCTATCCCTGTTAGAAAGTAAATGTTAAACAACTTTTAAAAAAAGAAAAGATTAAATAATATCAATTAAGCAGTTTTGTAGTATCTAATATCTTACTTCAATTCTAATTTTTAATTTATGTTGCTGTTTACACCACATCATACCTACATAGCAAAACCAGATCAATGATCAATCAATCAATTAAAACTCATAACTAAAGCAACACAAATAAATCAAATCAACAGATCAATCCTTCTTTGGTTGATTTTCTCTTGGAAATAGTAATGTTTTTAGAAAGCCATAGTCATCATATCTCCCTGCAAATAATTTATGCATTAAATAACAACATAAAAAATACTACAAAATCCTACATTCAGGCTGTTCTATAACTCTATATGTTAATATCCCCAAACTAACCCTTGTAACATAAACAAACAAAGTTCTCAATCAAATTTTTAGCTTCCATTATATTGTTGTGTTACATTTTTTATCAGGTTTTCAGCTAATCAAATGATTTTTTAAATGAACAATAATAGTAGCAATGTACTTAGTTAGGATTTCAAACTAAACTATAAGATATTTGCTTGAAAACAGTCTCGATATGATCAAATAGAGGTAAACTGAGAGAAATAACTTAAAATAAAGTGAAATACTAAACGATAAATTTATAGATGGGAAAGAATATGATGAATGTAAGGCTTAAAGATTTAAATTGAATGAATAAGACTTTAGAGGGATGCAATGGTTGGGAGTTGGGACTTACTTACTTCCTGAATTTATGATTGAATTTGAAGTACAGCAATACCATTTCTTTTGGCATCAATCAATCAATCTTTGCATTAATTGCTAAAAAGAACTTTCAAGATTTTCCATTCAAGTTCTCTTTACATCATCACTAGCAGGCTTCCAGTATTTATTTATAATTCATCCTAAGTATCTCAACATGTATTAAACCTTATCAATTGACCCTTCTTGTTCCCATGCTTATATCTCAATTTTTAATTAAAATTTCCATTTAAACATCATTCTTCAGCTAGTATATATACTGTAAACATCATTCTTCAGCTAGTAGGATTTAATGAATACTATTAAATAATAGTATAGCTTACCTAAACTGTAATAAAAAAAATTGACCATATCATCAACATCATCATCATATTATGAAATTAAGGTTATAAAGTCTTACAACGATCAATAAGAAGAACTGTTATATAAAAGTGTTTCAGACGCTAGTCTGTATATATATATTCTTCATAAACCTAGACATCAATAAATATGTATTTCTGAAGTTGTAATATAAAATAGAAAATAGAAAATGAATTATGTTGTAAGCTAACCTCTAGAAGCCGGTGGATAAGTAGACCAAGACCACCATTATATTTCCTGTGTTGCACTGTTGTTTATCAGCTGAAGGTCTCCATTTTAGGTGATGAAGATAATCATTCAAGAATAAAAGAGTGAATATTAAAAAAACAGATGCAGACTTTGTTACCATGTAATTACATGATCTTGGTGTGACAACCAACATGTGTGAAATCCATGTTGATTTTCAAGAACAATGGATCAACATCAAGATGTATATCTTCTACCTATCAAAATGAATTCAAATGTTTTTAGGATCAATCAGCATACATATTAATTTTGTTATGAATCCAAGAACTAAAACAATGAAACTGACAGGGAAAAAAAACATTACAAAGGCCTCAATTCAATTTAGAAAATGTGCAGAACATTGCTTTGTGGCCCTATGTAACAATGCACTCAGTGTGGGAACTGAAATGGAAAAAGAAAGTAACATAAAGCCCTAAAAAAGAAAGAAAACTGAAAATTTTAATATTATCATTTCCATAACTGTTTTGTATATGTTCTATGGTCTCATCAACATTCTTCACTCCTTCAATTGCATTTTGAGTTATACTGGTAACGGAATATAATTAACTTCATGCAAGTGACATATGCTTTAAGAAAATTGGTAGAAGCCTAATGTACGAAGCAAATTCATATTCATATACAACATATAACAGAGAGGAAGTTTCTGTTTTAAGGAGATCACTCAACTGTAATAATATGTATCTAAAAAAATCTAGTAAAGTTTTCAAAGCCCTGAATTCTACCTTGCTAAATTTATAGTCTTAATGTTATCATATAAGAAGTGGACACAAGTTGGACTAAACAAATTGAATTGCTAATTAAAACATGGAAACCAAAACATGTGCATGCATATCTTCTATTGCTATTTCAGGTGTTGAGAGAGAGAGAGAGAGAGAGAGAGAATTACCTTCATACAACCCAAGCCATGGTAGAATCATTCAATTAACTCATTCTCCTAAAAATTTAAAATCAAAATTATAATAGTACAATGCTTGTATATGTAAAGATGTATATTTATTTTAAAAAAAAATCCAACAAATTATAATTGTTAAAAACTTACCCATAGATTCTATCTGCCTTCTCTCAAAACTTCAAGCCATAATTAGACAGTCTATTTATTAACTTGATTTAAATACTGTCTTTCTTTGCTGGAGAAAATTTGGTCCCAAAACTATTGTCATTTTTCTTGGGATAGGGAAAAAAAACATTACAAAGACATTACATAGAACATAGCTTTTTGGCCCTCTATAACAATGCACTCGGTGTGGGAACTGAAATGGAAAAAGAAAGTTACAAAAAGCCCCAAAAAAGAAATAAAATACATATATATACTATAAGCATCATTCTTTAATTAGTAGGACATCATGTTTATAAGGCACCCATTTAATCAACCAATCAATAAAAATCCCTCATTTATTCATTTGAACTGAAAAGTAAAAGTATACCACCATATCATCATCATTATCATCATATGATATAATTAAGGTTATAAATAAATAGTAGGTCTTGGTGTCAACTACTAAGAAGTGTAAAATCCATTTCAATTTTCAACAACCATGGATCCACCACAAGATGAATTGAAATGTTTTTAGGATCATAGATTTCATTATTCTTTGTTATGATTCCAACAGTTAAACAAGGAAACTGTAAGATGAGTGATTGATTGGACCTTTGAATTCAGAGTCACAATATTTTGACAACTGATTGATCTCTACTCAAATCATCATCACAGCCATCAAAAACACATAAATCGGATGACTTGGCATTTACAATGGAAAAAGGTTTCATCATCTTCTTCTTTTTGAGAAAATAAATGAAAAAACTTGCCATAATAAACTGGAAAATACCTTTTTTCTTTTCTTCAAAATCATAACAATACATTGGCCAAACAGTCGTATTTAGCTCTTTCTCCAACCACCCTGAAGCTGTATATAAAACACAATTCAATTTTAGAAGTAAATGTTAAAAAGTTGATAAAGCAATATAATATTATATATATATATATATATATATATATATATATATATATATATATATATATATATATATAGGGTAAAATGAACATACCTAACCTTATATAAGCTTAGGTACCTAACCACATCATACTACGTAATTTTGTATCATATTTGCATTGTAATCACCCAAAGTTCTTAAAAGTCAACCTCATAACTTGATTGCTTCCAAAATCTTTGGACTTTCACCATTGTTTTCCTTCAAATGACGTTTTTCTATCGAAGACCCCTGGTGGGCTTCATATACTACCGTTACAAATCAAATGGTGTAGAAGTAATATGATGGGTAATCAACTACTAAGAGGTGTAAAATTTTGTTACTATGTAAATAAATAGTAGGTCTTGGTGTCAACTAACAGGTGTAAAATCCATTTCAATTTTCAACAACCATGCTAGTAGGATTTAATGAATACTTTGAGTAAATTACACGAATGGTCCCTATGGTTTGGGGTAATTTGCACGTTTGGTCCCTAACTTATTTTTTAACTCGGAAGGTCCCTAATGTTTGATTTTGTTACCCGCTTGGTCCCTACGGTTTGTTTTTGTTACACTGTTGGTCCATGTCTTACCTAAAAATACTATTATTTTAATAGAGAAAAATGGTGGGTATGTAAGGTAAGGTGATGAGGTGGGGTTGGGGGTGTGTTTATTTAAATAAATTAAAAAAATCAAGTGAAAAATAGTATTTTTAAGTAAAACAGGGATCAAACGCGTAACAAAAACAAACAGTAGGGACCTTCCGAGTTAAAAAAAAAGTTAGGGACCAAACGCACAAATTACGCTAAACCATAGGGACCATTCGTGTAATTTACTCGAATACTATTAAATAATAGTATAGCTTACCTAAACTGTAATAAAAAAAATTGACCATATCATCAACATCATCATCATATTATGAATTTAAGGTTATAAAGTCTTACAACAATCAAGAAGAAGAACTGTTATATAAAACTGTTTCAGACGCTAGCCTGTATAAATATATTCTTCACAAACCTAGACATCAATAAATATGTATTTCTGAAGTTGTAATAGAAAATAGAAAATAGAAAATGAATTATGTTGTAAGCTAACCTCTAGAAGCCGGTGGATAAGTAGACCACCATTATATTTCCTGTGTTGCACTGTTGTTTATTAGCTGAAGGTCTCCATTTTAGGTGATGAAGATAATCATTCAAGAATAAAAGAGTGAAGATAAAAGAAAACAGATGCAGACTTTGTTACCATGTAATTACATGATCTTGGTGTGACAACCAAGAGGTGTGAAATCCATGTTGATTTTCAAGAACAATGGATCAACCTCAAGATGTATATCTTCTACCTATCAATATGAGCTGAAATGTTTTTAGGATCAATCAGCATACATATTAACTTTGTTATGAATCCAAGAATTAAAACAATGAAACTGCAAGATGAATATTATTATCCCCCTCCTTTTTGGATACAAAATGAGAATATTTAGAAGTTGAATGAAGGACTATTTCCTTCATTAATGTTGGATATGTAACAAGAAACAAAAGTTGGTTCCTTAACAGGAAGGCCGACATATACAAGAGAAGAAGAGAGGGGAGATACCTGTTAGTACCATCCTTTCATAAGAGTGGCAATGAAATTACAAGTATGCCCCTCATCATGTGATATTTGAATAATCATATATGTACAGCTTCTACTATTTCCAACCTGCTAACAAAAAATAGTCAAAAATAGTGTGTTTGCATTGTGAAAAACTACTTCACTGATAAAAGGGAAAAATACAGAATGTTTACTTTTGATTTTAGATAAAGATGCATCTTTTGGTCGCTCAGTATAGCTGATTTTTGCAAATTTGGTGATATTACAGTTTTGGTCCTCATTAGAGGTTCTTGTGGCCCTCTATAACAATGCACTCGGTGTGGGAACTGAAATGGAAAAAGAAAATTACAAAAAGCCCCCAAAAAGAAAGAAAATACATATATACCATAAGCATCATTCTTTAATTAGTAGGAATATTAAATAATATTAACTTACCTAAATTGTAATAAAAAAGTCATGTTTTGCGGAAAAAAAGTTAAGGAAATCATGTTTATAAGGCACCCATTTAATCAATCAATCAATAAAAATCCCTCATTTATTCATTTGAACTGAAAAGTAAAAGTATACCACCATATCATCATCATCATCATCATATGATATAATTAAGGTTATAAAGTCTTACAACGATCAATAAGAAGTGATAAGAGTAATCAAGAATAATAAAAAAGATGCAAATTTTGTTACTATGTAAATAAATAGTAGGTCTTGGTGTCAACTACTAAGAGGTGTAAAATTCATTTCCATTTTCAAGAACCATGGATCCACCACAAGATGAATTGAAATGTTTTTAGGATCAACATAGATTTCATTATTCTTTGTTATGATTCCAACAATTAAACTAGGAAACTGTAAGACGAATGATAGATTAGACCTTTGATTTCAGAGTCACAAAGTTTGACAACTGATTGATCTCTGCTCATATCATCATCATATCCATCAATCAAAAACACATAAATCTGATCACCAGGCATTTACAATGGAAAAAGGCTTTATCATCTTCTTCTTTTTCAATAAATAAATGAAAAGACTTGCCATAATAAACTGGAAAATACCTTTTCTTTTCTTCAAAATCATAACAATACTTTGGCCTAAATTTGGCTCTTTCTCCAACCACCCTGAAGCTGTATATAAAAATATAAAACACAATTCAATTTTAAAAGTAAACGTTAAAAAGTTAATAAAGCAATACATATATATATATATATATATATATATATATATATATATATATATATATATATATATATATATATATATAATACCCTTGTACAAACATCCTTACATTAGAGTGGCAATGAAATGACATGTATGCACCTCATCATGTGATATTTGAAGATTCATTTTTACACCATTCGCAAAATAAGTTTGTGATAATCTTTTAAAAAGGTGGTCAAATATAATGGTCATAACTCATAACCTCTTTCACATGGGTTCCTTTTACCTCCCAACACATTCTCAAAAAATACTGAAACTTGGAACAAAAGTGACATGAAATTTATGCATACTTGCTCTTCTTCCTCAATAGACCGAATCAACTCTGCAAACCTCAACATCAGCTTGAGTTCATCTTCTGTCACAGATGGCTCACTGGAAATCATTAACTTAAATGAAATTTAAAGTATTTGAAGTTAAAATAAATGGCTAACCTTTTCCCTTTTAAACCAACCAACAACTTTAAGCATTCCCATTGAAATAAAAGCTACTACTCTTCAACCTGGATATAAAACAATTACAGGCCATACCTATTTAATACTTGAGACATTAGTTATATTAATGCTAATTTTATTAGTATAAAGTATAAATACAGTTGGGACTTTCCTTTTTCTTTTTCTAATGTCAGCAAGGGCTCCCTAGCTCCCCTGTTCCCTTCTTTCACCAAAACCTAACACAAACTTAAAATGAATTTAAAATCTAATCCTGTTATTGACTGATCATAACCCCCAGTATTTGCAGATTTTAAACCTGTATTTTTCATTCAGTGGATAATCTGACGAGCAAACTCACTAAAATCAATTTTTTTTTTCTGATAAAAACTCAAAATTTGAAATGATTCAAGATTTTTTTAAACCACTTTTGTTAATTAGAAGAGCAGAATCACAATCATCACAACAAAATAGCTGTTGAATCCAATTTAACTTTTAAAGTCCAATTTTTAAGCAAAATCAAACAAGTTTTGATATTTTAAAATAAAAATGTTTGGATGATGATATGATATGATAATAACTGAAAAAGGTGGAAATACATAATAGCAAGAATTACCTTCATACCACCACCCATGGAAGAACCAGTCAGTTAACTATTTGTCATCGGAAACCCTGCCTGCAAATTTTAAATAAAAATATTAAAAGTGGAATGTCTCTATTCTATGTTTATAATAAAAAAACAACCTCCAAATCATAATTGCTACCTATTTCAAAACATCAACCCATAATTAGACAGTCTATTAATTATCAATATATCTCAATTCTCAATTAAAATTTCCATTCCAAAGTAGATTAAATTATTTCAAAAATACTTATAAAGCTATAAGAAATACATTTATAGCAATAAGCATCATTTTAAAAATTAGTAGGATTTAATGAATATTAATTTTTTTTAAATAACTTAACTGCCCTAAATTGTAATAAAAAATATCACATTTTGGATATCCCTATATTTAAGGGAAAGGAAGACAGAAGAAAATAATGAGAAAATCTTATATGAAGTTTGATTTCAAAGTGAAAATGATAAATCTTGAAAAATATAGAAGTAAATTCAACTATTATGAGAAAAGAATAACATTTGGCTCTTTCTTGTATATACAATAAAATTGTAAATATAAATGTTAAAAAGATATAAAAATATATATATAATACCAGGAGCAAAATTGGATTCATGAGGGCCAACAAAATAGTGAGAAAGACTCCTTCCATAAGAGTGGCAATGAAATGACATGGATACCCCTCATCATTAGTTTGACATACATTAAGTCTGTAATCCTGCTACAGACCACACTTGACAACCTAATTATTAATGAATAATATTCAGAATGGCATAAAAAAATTAACATCTTATGTAATCATCAACTAATTTCATTCCCAAATGGCTTCACTACATCTAACTATTTAACAAAAACCATTATACCACATGAACCTAGTGTTGGCAAATGCTTTCTATTGATATTTTTCCTATTAAAGATATTCGTAGAATAAATTAAATAGTCAAAAAATAATAAAGATTTAACATACAACTTGATTAAGGGGGATAAAATGAAAATCTTAATGAGAGGAGGGAGTAAAATGTAAAATGTAAAAAAAGACTCAATACATGCCCTGGTAAAAGAATTATTGTAGTATAACTTAACAGATTTCTTACAAAAAAGAACAATGAGCAAAAGTAGGATTAATCTACTTGGGGTTTTGCATCTGTGGCACACATAGCCTCAGCCACTGAACATTTCATGACAAAGGTTCTTAAATCCATCTTTCAAATATAAAATTTATAAACAGGTTTTTTTGGGGAAATTACCCTTAAGGTATTATCTTGTAGAAACTTCTTAGAAGCATCATTGAGGTAATTGGTATCAACAATAAGAAGTTTCTACAATGATAAAAATGGGATGATATTTTGAAAAGTCAACATAAAATGGACTTTAATGAATGTAGAATGCTTTAATTAGAAGATTTTTAAAGTGAAATGCATCGATGAGTAAAAGAGAAGTCTGATGCTTCAATGATGTTACAGAAAAAAAAAGTGAAAGTCCAATGCTAAAAATAGGATGGTTATTGAAAATTCATTGTAAAATGGATGTTTTTGAAAGTAAAATGCTTGAATTGCAAGTTTTTTCAAAGTAAAATGCATAGATGAGAAAAAAATAAGAATGATGTTTTAATTATGTTACAGATAGAAAAGTTCTAGTACAATGCTAAAGATAGAATGGTTTTTGAAAATACAATGTAAAATGAAAGATTTTGAAAATAAAAAGCTTGAATTGCAATTTTTTTCAATGTTACATAAAAAAAATGTTAGTACAATTCTAAATATGAGATGATTTTTGAAAATCAAATATAAAATGGAAGTTTTTGAAAGTAGAAAGATTTAATTGAAAGTTTTTTTACAAAGTAAAATGCATAGATGAGAAATGAGAAATTTCATGTTTCAAAGATGTTACATAAAGAAAGAGTTAAAATATAATGATAAAAATGGATAATTTTTGAGAATTGAATGTTAAATGAAAGTTTTTTATAGTAGATTGCTTTAATTGTAATGTTTTTTCAAAGTAAAACATGAGAAAAAGTTTAGGTACAATGCTAAAAACGGGATATTTTTGAAAATCGGGTGTCAAATGAATGTTTTTGAAAATAAAATATTTTGATTGTAAGTTTTTCCAAATTAAAATGCATAGATGAGAAATGAGAAGTTTGTTGTTTCAAAGATGTTACATAAGGAAAAGTTAAAGTAAAATGATAAAAATTGGATGATTCATGAAAAATGAATGTGAAATGGAAATTTTTGAAAGTACAATGCTTTAATTATAAGTTTTTTTCAACGTATATGCATAAATGAGAAAAAGCTAAAGTACAATGCTAAAAATGGGTGATTTTAGAAAATCGAATGTAAAATGGAAAATTTTGAAAATATAATGCGTATAATCTGTGAGTACGCTACCTTCTTAACCTTCAGTAGCAGCAGCCTGAATGAAAAACAATAAAGATTTTAAATTTCTATCATGAAAGATTCAAAAAAAAAAAAAATTCAATCTTTTGCTACCTTCATGAAGACATCGATATCTGGATCAGGTTTTATGTTTGCATCTCCCTCTCTTCTCGACAATTCAGCCAACATCTCTATAATTTTTTTTGTACAATTTATGTTACACAAAACTTTATAATCTTCAAAAAGAAGAATGAAATAGAAAATTAGAATAAGGAAATAATCTGAAACTAACCATAACGTGAACCAACTCCTTGGCATCTTGCTGAAAAAGAATAACAGCAGCAGTAAATATAACCAAAATTTCTTCTCTGTCTTCCTGATCTAATAAAAAAAAACAGGTCAAACCCAATAAAACTGCAAGTTTAATGAAACATAACAACTTCACACCTCAAGTAGATGTTAAATTAAAACCAACAGGGTTCAAAAATACCTCACGCTTGTAAAATTGAGGAACAGATAGTGGAATCAGACTGGAAAAAACAAACCCTCTGTCCACTATGGCCATCGCCTGTGAGAAGCGTCGATTTGGGTGAAAGCAGAGATATCGAAGAAAAAAGTGGATGAAAATCAATCGTTATGTCTCTGCTTTGCTTCAAGATTCTGGACATTTGGTTTGCTGAGATCAAACGAAAGAATATTTCAAGTGTTCGCTTCAGAGGGGTTGGGGCGTATAAGTTGATATTTGGGGTGAGAGGATCCGGTTTCAAGAAAACTTCTTCTCTGTCTTTCCAATAAAAATAAAACATGTGATGACAGCTTCTACAAACACATACCACAAAACATAATCAATGTAATGGGTAAACTTTTTTAAACTAAATTAAAATGTTGCAATAAATAAGAGTTCTGGAAGCATAACTTTAACAAAGGGGAAAACTGAAAACACAATGCAATAGTGCAATCTTTTTTCTTGAATATAAAACTAACAGGTCTTATCAAAATTGCTTTCTATATATTTGGATAAATATTGATGTAATTGGTTTCAAGAAATTAACCTTTGGAGATGTTGGTTTCCAGATGAGGTTGGCCCACCATGGTTTCAGGTGGCAACATCCTGTAAAAAGAGTAAAACATTAGTTTGTGTTCATGAAAATTAAAAAGGCACAAACAACCTACAATTATAGTATTCCATAACAGAATCCCTAATCTAATAAAAAAAAAAAAAAAATAGGTCACAAGCCCAATAAAAGTGTAAGTTTAATGAAACGTAGGCACTTCACAGCTCTAGTAAAATTCAGTTAAATTAAAACCAAAAATACCTCAAGTAAATGTGAAATTGGGAAACAAATGGTTGAATCAAACTGGCAAAAAGAAACCCTGTCAAATTCCACTGTGAAAAGTGGAAAACCAGTCATTAAATATAAATAGCATAGACACCTGGGAAATTAATATAAATTAAGGAGTTAAAAATGATGTAATAAGATGAGAATATTTAATTATTAGTTAACAAGTTCAGAACAGAACATGATGCTGTGTCACCTGTTCCATCCAAGAATCATAGAGTTTTGGTGACATTCTATTCCCCGTTTAACCAACCAACCGGTAAGTTTTGGTGAGGTTACATGGCATGGCATGTATTTGACACGTCATCAAAGGTAAATATAATAAAGGTCATAGAATTGTCAAATGCATAGACCCCATGTCACCAATAACTTACCAGTTAAAACAGTCAACAAGCGACTCAGGTGGATTCTAGGCAGCAATTAGGAGCAAGATCAATGACCTTGAATAAAATGTGAATGACATTGTGAAGAGCTGACAATAATACTCTTGCATCACTCATCTTCAGTGCTTCAACAAGGGAGATAAAAGATTATGTTGATGCCCCTGTGTTGATACAATAGTTAAAACCATAGCTGTGATTATAAATGGATAAAACTTGTACAGTTAAATAAATATATTAATAGCTTTTGTTTTTATAAGTCTAATAATATTAGCACTTATCAGACGATTAAAGGCAAATAGCTACCTTTTGGACAGAAGCTTCTCAATTGATGCAGATCCCAATAACAAGTTGCATGGCATGTTTAAGGGATTCACTTGCATTATTCAAACCAAACCAGAGTATTCAGAGTTTCTTATCTGAAAAATTAAAAAATAACACAATCAATCACACATGAACAAAACAGAAAATGTTTAACAATGAACTTTGCTAGTAATATAAGACAGATTTCAAGCTAGTATGGATATCGTTCTCATCAGAATTTGAAGGATTCAAAAAAAAAGAACTAACTGAATAAGAAGAATGACACCTTTAAAACAAGTGACATTGTTGCTAGTGAAACACTCTTCTGGACAATATATATATATATATATATATATATATATATATATATATATATATATATCTTTAATACCCTTGCCTTATCCATTACCATTGGAAGCATCCTGCAAAAGTAAAGGATCAATAAGTTTTTCAGAAAATAAAAAGAGAAAAATAAAAGCACATTCATATCTTCAACAAAAGGATCAGTAGAGAAATGCATGCTGTCCACCAAAATAGAAGGCACCAGAAAATAAAATAGTGAAATAGCTTGAATACTCTAAAAACAAAACCACAACAAATCTGGTATATAATATATGTGGTAATTCACCTTGATTTACAGTATTTTGTTGAGATGAAGCAACAGAAATCAGGGTTTCCTTCAATTTTCCTAACCCTGTCCTTCATGTCCAAATCAAGATTCTTGAACAATATCTAAAAGGGAAAACCAACATGGGAATATGTACAAAATCACAATAGTACATGTGCTACACATACATAGATTCAAACATACTTCAATTGAAAACATAAGAACTGAGATTTGGCATTGCATGAATTTCAGCAACTAATCCAAGAATCCCCATAGTCCAAGGATTAGGTGGTTGATATCATATATCCCACCTAAGTCAAGAAGATGAAAAGAAACAAAATATACCTCTGTAATTAGCAATAAACGCTCTTCAGAACCTATCTGTATGAGCTCGGAACTTAGAAGAACCTGTTGCATTCCCACATAACAAAATAAAACCAACAAGGTTCAAAAATACATCAAGATTGTGAAACTGGGAAACAAATAGTGGACTCAGACTAACCCTACGTCCACTATGACCATCGCCTGTGAGAGGCGTCGATTTGGGTGAAAGCAGACATGTCGAAGAAAAAAGGGGATGAAAATCACTCGTTATTTCTCTGCTTTGCTTCAAGATTCTGGACGTTCGATTAGCTGAGATCAAACCAAAGAATATTTCAAGAGTTCTCTTCAGTGGGGTTGGAGCGTATAAGTTGATATTTGGGGTGAGAGGCTTCGATTTCAAGAAAAAAAAAGAAGGCGGAAGAGGAGAAGTTAAGTGACGCCTTGTTTCAAAAAGGGAAAAGAAGAAAGAAGCAGCAGGCTAGCTGGGCGTAAGATAAGTACAATGCTAAAAATGGGCTGATTTTTGAATTCATGTAAAATGCATGTTTTTAGAGTAGGATTCTTTAATTGGAAGTTTTTTTCAAGGTAAAATGCATAGATTAATAAAAACTGTGATGTTTCAATGATGTTATAGAAAGAAAAGTTAAAGTACAATGCTAAAAATGGGATGATATTTTGAAAAGTCAACATAAAATGGACTTTAATGAATGTAGAATGCTTTAATTAGAAGATTTTTAAAGTGAAATGCATCGATGAGTAAAAGAGAAGTCTGATGCTTCAATGATGTTACAGAAAAAAAAAAAGTGAAAGTCCAATGCTAAAAATAGGATGGTTATTGAAAATTCATTGTAAAATGGATGTTTTTGAAAGTAAAATGCTTGAATTGCAAGTTTTTTCAAAGTAAAATGCATAGATGAGAAAAAAATAAGAATGATGTTTTAATTATGTTACAGATAGAAAAGTTCTAGTACAATGCTAAAGATAGAATGGTTTTTGAAAATACAATGTAAAATGAAAGATTTTGAAAATAAAAAGCTTGAATTGCAATTTTTTTCAATGTAAAATGCATAGATAAGAAAAGTGAAGTTTGATATTTTAATGATGTTACAAAAAGAAAAGTTTAAGTACAATGCTAAAAATGGGATGATTATGCTATAACTGGATTTTTTTTTTCAAAATAAAATGCATAGATGAAAAAAGTGAAGTTTCAATGATGTTAAACAAAGAAAAAGTGAAAGTGCAATGCTGAAAATGGAATGATTTTTGAAAAATCAACGTAAAATGGAAGTTTTGGAATGCTTTAATCGGATTTTTTTTTCAAAAATAAAATGCATTGATGAACATTCAATGCAAAACGGATGTTTTTTGAATGTACAATGATTTAATGGGAAGTTTTTTCAAAATAAAATTAAAGCACCATGCTAATTGTAAAAGAATAAGAGGAGCAGGACATGAACATGAACATGACATACCCAACACTGAATTTATGACACACAACAAAATATAGAGTGGTTTAGTGGTAAAACATACCTGGAGTATGAAATGAAAGCAATTTGCTATTTCTGGATCCCCACTATGAAAGTGGAAATATACACATGTTTAGTATCACAGAACTGGTAAAAGAAAATTGAAATTGAAAAAGAATAACAGCATCAGGAAATGACATACCTTGGACTTGATATGAATATAATTCGTAAAAGAAAATTTCTTCTGTCTTTCCCATAACATGTGATGACAGCTCATACAAACACATACCACAAAACATAAGTCAAAAGCCATACATAATCAATGTAATGGGTAAACTTTTCTAAATTAAAATGCTGTAATAAATAAGAGTTCTGAAAGCATAACTTTAATAAGGGAAAAACTGAAAACACAATGCAATAGTGCAATCTTTTTTCTTGAATATAAAACTAACAAGTCTTATCAAAATTGCTTTCTATATATTTGGATAAATATTGATATAATTGGTTTCAGGAAATTAACCTTTGGAGATGTTGGTTTCCAGATGAGGTTGGGTTTGAAGGGGCCCACCATGGTTTCAGGTGGCAACATCCTGTAAAAAGAGTAAAACATTAGTTTGTGTTCATGAAAATTAAAAAGGCACAAACAACCTACAATTATAGTATTCCATAACAGAATCCCTAATCTAATAAAAAAAAAAACAGGTCACAAGCCCAATAAAAGTGTAAGTTTAATGCAACAAAGGAACTTCCCACCTCTAGTAATTTGGTTAACAGATTAAAACCAAAAGGATTCACAAAAATACCTCAAGATTCTGAAATTGAGAAACAAATGGTGGAATAAAACTGGCAAAGAGAAACCATCTGTCCACTTCCGCTGTGAAAAGTGGAAAACCAGTCATTAAATGGCATAGACACCTGGTTTTACAAAAATGGGATGATTATGCTATAACTGGATTTTTTTTTTCAAAATAAAATGCATAGATGAAAAAAGTGAAGTTTCAATGATGTTAAACAAAGAAAAAGTGAAAGTGCAATGCTGAAAATGGAATGATTTTTGAAAAATCAACGTAAAATGGAAGTTTTGGAATGCTTTAATCGGATTTTTTTTTCAAAAATAAAATGCATTGATGAACATTCAATGCAAAACGGATGTTTTTTGAATGTACAATGATTTAATGGGAAGTTTTTTCAAAATAAAATTAAAGCACCATGCTAATTGTAAAAGAATAAGAGGAGCAGGACATGAACATGAACATGACATACCCAACACTGAATTTATGACACACAACAAAATATAGAGTGGTTTAGTGGTAAAACATACCTGGAGTATGAAATGAAAGCAATTTGCTATTTCTGGATCCCCACTATGAAAGTGGAAATATACACATGTTTAGTATCACAGAACTGGTAAAAGAAAATTGAAATTGAAAAAGAATAACAGCATCAGGAAATGACATACCTTGGACTTGATATGAATATAATTCGTAAAAGAAAATTTCTTCTGTCTTTCCCATAACATGTGATGACAGCTCATACAAACACATACCACAAAACATAAGTCAAAAGCCATACATAATCAATGTAATGGGTAAACTTTTCTAAATTAAAATGCTGTAATAAATAAGAGTTCTGAAAGCATAACTTTAATAAGGGAAAAACTGAAAACACAATGCAATAGTGCAATCTTTTTTCTTGAATATAAAACTAACAAGTCTTATCAAAATTGCTTTCTATATATTTGGATAAATATTGATATAATTGGTTTCAGGAAATTAACCTTTGGAGATGTTGGTTTCCAGATGAGGTTGGGTTTGAAGGGGCCCACCATGGTTTCAGGTGGCAACATCCTGTAAAAAGAGTAAAACATTAGTTTGTGTTCATGAAAATTAAAAAGGCACAAACAACCTACAATTATAGTATTCCATAACAGAATCCCTAATCTAATAAAAAAAAAAACAGGTCACAAGCCCAATAAAAGTGTAAGTTTAATGCAACAAAGGAACTTCCCACCTCTAGTAATTTGGTTAACAGATTAAAACCAAAAGGATTCAAAAATACCTCAAGATTCTGAAATTGAGAAACAAATGGTGGAATAAAACTGGCAAAGAGAAACCATCTGTCCACTTCCGCTGTGAAAAGTGGAAAACCAGTCATTAAATGGCATAGACACCTGGTTTTACAAAAATGGGATGATTATGCTATAACTGGATTTTTTTTTTCAAAATAAAATGCATAGATGAAAAAAGTGAAGTTTCAATGATGTTAAACAAAGAAAAAGTGAAAGTGCAATGCTGAAAATGGAATGATTTTTGAAAAATCAACGTAAAATGGAAGTTTTGGAATGCTTTAATCGGATTTTTTTTTCAAAAATAAAATGCATTGATGAACATTCAATGCAAAACGGATGTTTTTTGAATGTACAATGATTTAATGGGAAGTTTTTTCAAAATAAAATTAAAGCACCATGCTAATTGTAAAAGAATAAGAGGAGCAGGACATGAACATGAACATGACATACCCAACACTGAATTTATGACACACAACAAAATATAGAGTGGTTTAGTGGTAAAACATACCTGGAGTATGAAATGAAAGCAATTTGCTATTTCTGGATCCCCACTATGAAAGTGGAAATATACACATGTTTAGTATCACAGAACTGGTAAAAGAAAATTGAAATTGAAAAAGAATAACAGCATCAGGAAATGACATACCTTGGACTTGATATGAATATAATTCGTAAAAGAAAATTTCTTCTGTCTTTCCCATAACATGTGATGACAGCTCATACAAACACATACCACAAAACATAAGTCAAAAGCCATACATAATCAATGTAATGGGTAAACTTTTCTAAATTAAAATGCTGTAATAAATAAGAGTTCTGAAAGCATAACTTTAATAAGGGAAAAACTGAAAACACAATGCAATAGTGCAATCTTTTTTCTTGAATATAAAACTAACAAGTCTTATCAAAATTGCTTTCTATATATTTGGATAAATATTGATATAATTGGTTTCAGGAAATTAACCTTTGGAGATGTTGGTTTCCAGATGAGGTTGGGTTTGAAGGGGCCCACCATGGTTTCAGGTGGCAACATCCTGTAAAAAGAGTAAAACATTAGTTTGTGTTCATGAAAATTAAAAAGGCACAAACAACCTACAATTATAGTATTCCATAACAGAATCCCTAATCTAATAAAAAAAAAAACAGGTCACAAGCCCAATAAAAGTGTAAGTTTAATGCAACAAAGGAACTTCCCACCTCTAGTAATTTGGTTAACAGATTAAAACCAAAAGGATTCAAAAATACCTCAAGATTCTGAAATTGAGAAACAAATGGTGGAATAAAACTGGCAAAGAGAAACCATCTGTCCACTTCCGCTGTGAAAAGTGGAAAACCAGTCATTAAATGGCATAGACACCTGGTTTTACAAGAATGAAATTAATAATGATTAGATTGATAAATTAAGGAGTTAAAAATGATGTAATAAGATGAGAATAATTAATTATTAGGAAACAGGTTTAGAACAGAGCAGAACAGGATGCTGTGTCACCTGTTCCATCCAAGAATCATAGAGTTTTGGTTCCACTGAAAAAATGTTCTATTCCCAATTTAACCACCGGTAAGTTTTGGTGAGGTGACATGGCATGTAATTGACACGTCATCAAATGCATACCAACTAGACACCTTGTCGCCAATAACTTACCAGTTAAACCGGTCAACAAGCGACTCAGGTGGATTCTAGCAATTGGATAAAATCTAAATGACATTGTGAAGAGCAGACAACAATACTCTTGTATCACTCATCTTCAGTGCTTCAACAAGAGAGATAAAAGATTAAATTGTTGCCCCTGTGCATCATATCATATAATAGTTAAAACCATAGATGTGATTATAAATGGAAAAACTTGTACAGTTAAATAAATATATTCACAGCTTTTGTTTTTAGAAGTCTACTAATATTAGCACTTATCAGACGATTATAAGCAAATAACTACCTTTTGGACAGAAGCTTCTCAATTGATGCACATCCCAATAGCACGTTGCATGGCATGTTTAAGGGATTCACTTGCATTATTCAAACCATGGTATTCATAATTATCTGAAAAATGAAAAAAAAAAAAATACACAATCAATCACACATGAACAAAACAGAAAATGTTTAACAATGAACCTTGCTAGTAATATAAGACAGATTTCAAGCTAGTATGGATATACTTCTCATCAGAATTTTTTGGAGGATTAAAAAAAAAATAGAACTGAATGAGAATGACACCTTTAAAACAAGTGCCATTGTTGCTTGAAACACTCTTCTGGACAATATTTATAGTAGAAACTATATATCTTTAATACCCTTGCCTTATCCATTACCATTGGAAGCACCCTGCAAAAGTAAAGGATCAATAAGTTTTTCAGCAAACAGTTTTTAATTATCTAGTTGGCAGTTGCAATCAAAAGAGAAAAATAAAAAACATATTCATATCTTCAACCAAAGGAACAGCAGGGAAATGGAGTAACTGCCTTCATGTCCAAATCAAGATTCTTGAACAATATCTAAAAAGCATCAGCAAATCAGATAGTGAATACTCTAAAAACAAAAACATATATAGACAACAAACCTGGTATATAATATGTGGTAGTTCACCTTGATTTACAGTTTTTTCTTGAGATGATGCAGGGAAATGAAGTGGAGCAGCATGCAGCATGTTATCCACCAAAATAAAACGCATCAGCAAAACAGATAGTGAAATACTCTCAAAAAAAAAACATCTATACACAACAAATCTGGTATATTATATATGTGGTAATTCACCTTGATTTATAGTATTTTGTTGAGAGATGAAGCAACAGAAATCAGGGTTTCCTTTAATTTTCCTAACCCTGTCCTTCAAAAGAGATGAGATGTTCCAAATCCCAATAGCTTGAGAGTATAATCTGTGAGTACGCTACCTTCTTAACCTTCAGTAGCAGCAGCCTGAATGAAAAACAATAAAGATTTTAAATTTCTATCATGAAAGATTCAAAAAAAAAAAAAATTCAATCTTTTGCTACCTTCATGAAGACATCGATATCTGGATCAGGTTTTATGTTTGCATCTCCCTCTCTTCTCGACAATTCAGCCAACATCTCTATAATTTTTTTTGTACAATTTATGTTACACAAAACTTTATAATCTTCAAAAAGAAGAATGAAATAGAAAATTAGAATAAGGAAATAATCTGAAACTAACCATAACGTGAACCAACTTCTTGGCATCTTGCTGAAAAAGAATAACAGCAGCAGTAAATATAACCAAAATTTCTTCTCTGTCTTCCTGATCTAATAATAAAAAACAGGTCAAACCCAATAAAACTGCAAGTTTAATGAAACATAACAACTTCACACCTCAAGTAGATGTTAAATTAAAACCAACAGGGTTCAAAAATACCTCACGCTTGTAAAATTGAGGAACAGATAGTGGAATCAGACTGGAAAAAACAAACCCTCTGTCCACTATGGCCATCGCCTGTGAGAAGCGTCGATTTGGGTGAAAGCAGAGATATCGAAGAAAAAAGTGGATGAAAATCAATCGTTATGTCTCTGCTTTGCTTCAAGATTCTGGACATTTGGTTTGCTGAGATCAAACGAAAGAATATTTCAAGTGTTCGCTTCAGAGGGGTTGGGGCGTATAAGTTGATATTTGGGGTGAGAGGATCCGGTTTCAAGAAAACTTCTTCTCTGTCTTTCCAATAAAAATAAAACATGTGATGACAGCTTCTACAAACACATACCACAAAACATAATCAATGTAATGGGTAAACTTTTTTAAACTAAATTAAAATGTTGCAATAAATAAGAGTTCTGGAAGCATAACTTTAACAAAGGGGAAAACTGAAAACACAATGCAATAGTGCAATCTTTTTTCTTGAATATAAAACTAACAGGTCTTATCAAAATTGCTTTCTATATATTTGGATAAATATTGATGTAATTGGTTTCAAGAAATTAACCTTTGGAGATGTTGGTTTCCAGATGAGGTTGGCCCACCATGGTTTCAGGTGGCAACATCCTGTAAAAAGAGTAAAACATTAGTTTGTGTTCATGAAAATTAAAAAGGCACAAACAACCTACAATTATAGTATTCCATAACAGAATCCCTAATCTAATAAATAAAAAAATAGGTCACAAGCCCAATAAAAGTGTAAGTTTGGTGAAACGTAGGCACTTCACAGCTCTAGTAAAATTCAGTTAAATTAAAACCAAAAATACCTCAAGTAAATGTGAAATTGGGAAACAAATGGTTGAATCAAACTGGCAAAAAGAAACCCTGTCAAATTCCACTGTGAAAAGTGGAAAACCAGTCATTAAATATAAATAGCATAGACACCTGGGAAATTAATATAAATTAAGGAGTTAAAAATGATGTAATAAGATGAGAATATTTAATTATTAGTTAACAAGTTCAGAACAGAACATGATGCTGTGTCACCTGTTCCATCCAAGAATCATAGAGTTTTGGTGACATTCTATTCCCCGTTTAACCAACCAACCGGTAAGTTTTGGTGAGGTTACATGGCATGGCATGTATTTGACACGTCATCAAAGGTAAATATAATAAAGGTCATAGAATTGTCAAATGCATAGACCCCATGTCACCAATAACTTACCAGTTAAAACAGTCAACAAGCGACTCAGGTGGATTCTAGGCAGCAATTAGGAGCAAGATCAATGACCTTGAATAAAATGTGAATGACATTGTGAAGAGCTGACAATAATACTCTTGCATCACTCATCTTCAGTGCTTCAACAAGGGAGATAAAAGATTATGTTGATGCCCCTGTGTTGATACAATAGTTAAAACCATAGCTGTGATTATAAATGGATAAAACTTGTACAGTTAAATAAATATATTAATAGCTTTTGTTTTTATAAGTCTAATAATATTAGCACTTATCAGACGATTAAAGGCAAATAGCTACCTTTTGGACAGAAGCTTCTCAATTGATGCAGATCCCAATAACAAGTTGCATGGCATGTTTAAGGGATTCACTTGCATTATTCAAACCAGAGTATTCAGAGTTTCTTATCTGAAAAATTAAAAAATAACACAATCAATCACACATGAACAAAACAGAAAATGTTTAACAATGAACTTTGCTAGTAATATAAGACAGATTTCAAGCTAGTATGGATATCGTTCTCATCAGAATTTGAAGGATTCAAAAAAAAAGAACTAACTGAATAAGAAGAATGACACCTTTAAAACAAGTGACATTGTTGCTAGTGAAACACTCTTCTGGACAATATATATATATATATATATATATATATATATATATATATATATATATATATATATCTTTAATACCCTTGCCTTATCCATTACCATTGGAAGCATCCTGCAAAAGTAAAGGATCAATAAGTTTTTCAGAAAATAAAAAGAGAAAAATAAAAGCACATTCATATCTTCAACAAAAGGATCAGTAGAGAAATGCATGCTGTCCACCAAAATAGAAGGCACCAGAAAATAAAATAGTGAAATAGCTTGAATACTCTAAAAACAAAACCACAACAAATCTGGTATATAATATATGTGGTAATTCACCTTGATTTACAGTATTTTGTTGAGATGAAGCAACAGAAATCAGGGTTTCCTTCAATTTTCCTAACCCTGTCCTTCATGTCCAAATCAAGATTCTTGAACAATATCTAAAAGGGAAAACCAACATGGGAATATGTACAAAATCACAATAGTACATGTGCTACACATACATAGATTCAAACATACTTCAATTGAAAACATAAGAACTGAGATTTGGCATTGCATGAATTTCAGCAACTAATCCAAGAATCCCCATAGTCCAAGGATTAGGTGGTTGATATCATATATCCCACCTAAGTCAAGAAGATGAAAAAAAACAAAATATACCTCTGTAATTAGCAATAAACGCTCTTCAGAACCTATCTGTATGAGCTCGGAACTTAGAAGAACCTGTTGCATTCCCACATAACAAAATAAAACCAACAAGGTTCAAAAATACATCAAGATTGTGAAACTGGGAAACAAATAGTGGACTCAGACTAACCCTACGTCTACTATGACCATCGCCTGTGAGAGGCGTCGATTTGGGTGAAAGCAGACATGTCGAAGAAAAAAAGGGATGAAAATCACTCGTTATTTCTCTGCTTTGCTTCAAGATTCTGGACGTTCAATTCTCAAAAAGGGGATGAAATTTCTCATTTCTCTGCTTTGCATAGATGAGAAATGAGAAATTTCATGTTTCAAAGATGTTACATAAAGAAAGAGTTAAAATATAATGATAAAAATGGATAATTTTTGAGAATTGAATGTTAAATGAAAGTTTTTTATAGTAGATTGCTTTAATTGTAATGTTTTTTCAAAGTAAAATGCATACATGAGAAAAAGTTTAGGTACAATGCTTAAAACGAGATATTTTTGAAAATCGGGTGTCAAATGAATGTTTTTGAAAATAAAATACTTTGATTGTAAGTTTTTCCAAATTAAAATGCATAGATGAGAAATGAGAAGTTTGTTGTTTCAAAGATGTTACATAAGGAAAAGTTAAAGTAAAATGATAAAAATTGGATGATTCATGAAAAATGAATGTGAAATGGAAATTTTTGAAAGTACAATGCTTTAATTATAAGTTTTTTTCAACGTATATGCATAGATGAGAAAAAGCTAAAGTACAATGCTAAAAATGGGTGATTTTAGAAAATTGAATGTAAAATGGAAAATTTTGAAAATATAATGCTTTGATTGAAACTTTTTTCAAAGTAAAATGCATAGATGAGAAATGAGAAGTTTGATGTTTCGATGATGTTACATTAAGAAAAAGTACAATGCTAAAAATGTGATTATTTTAAAAAACTCAATGTAAAATGGAAAGTTTTTGAAAGTAGAATGTTTTAACTGTAAGATTTTTCAAAGTAAAATACATAGATGAGAAAAAAAAAGGTTTGATGTTTCAATGATGTTATAGAAAAGAAAGTTAAAGTACAATCCTAAAATGGGATGATTTTTGAAAGTTGAATGTAAAATGGGAAGCTTTTGAAAGTAGAATGCTTTATGTCTAATTTTTTTCAAAGGAAAACACATAGATGAGAAAAAAGAAGTTTGATGTTTTAATTATGTTACAGAAAGAAAAGTTAAACTACAATGCTAAAAATAGAATGGTTTTTGAAAATTCAATGTAAAATGGAAGTTTTTAAAAAAAGAATGCTTGAATTGCAAGTTTTTTCAATGTAAATGCATAGATGAGAAAAAAAAAATAAGAGTGATGTTTCAATGATGTTACACAAAGAAAAAGGTAAAGTACAATGTTAAAAATGTGATGATTTTTTTAAATTCAATGTAAAATAGAAATTTTTGAAAGTAAAATGCTTTATTTGGAATTTTTTGAAAGTAAAATGCATAGATGAGAAAAGAGAATTTGATGTTTTAATGATGTTACAAAAAGAAAAGTTAAAGTACAATGCTAAAAAAAGGGATGATTTTGAAAGTAGAATTTGGTGGACAACAGAATGCTTTAATTGGAAATTTTTTAAAAAGTAAAATGCATAGATGAGAAAAGTAAAGTTTGATGTTTCAGTGGTGTTATAGAAAGAAAAGTAAAAGTAGAACACTAAATAAAAATGGGATGATTTTTGAAAATTCAATGCAAAATGGATGATTTTTATTGAAAGTAGAATGCTTTAAAGGGAAGTTGTTTCAAAGTAAAATGCATAGATGAGAAAAAGAGAAGTCTGATGTTTCATTGATGTTAGATAAAGAAAAGTGAAAGTAGGATGCTAAAAATAGGAGGATTTATGAAAACTCAATGCAAAATGGATGTTTTTGAATGCACAATGAGTTAATGGGAAGTTTTTTCAAAGTAAAATTAAAGCACAATGCTAATTGTAAAAGACAAAGAGAAGCAGGACATGACTGAATTTATGACACACAGCAAAATATAGAGTGGTTTAGTGGTGGAACATACCTGGAGTATGAATTATGAAATGAAAGTACTTTCCTATTTCTGGAGTATCACACAATTGTATCTTATAATGTCAATGAAAAATTTGAAATTGAAAAAGAATAACAGCAGTAGGAGATGACATACCTTGGACTAAATATGAATATTATTTGGTAAAAGAAATTTTCTTCTGTCTTTCCCATAACATGTGATGACAGCTCCTACAAACACATACCACAAAACATAACTCATAAGCCATACATAATCAATATAATGGGTAAAGTTTTTTAAATTAAATTAAAATGTTGCAATAAATAAGAGTTCTGGAAGCATAACTTTAACAAGGGAAAAACTGAAAACACAATGCAATAGTGCAATCTTTTTTCTTGAATATAAAACTAACAGGTCTTATCAAAATTGCTTTCTATATATTTGGATAAATATTGATGTAATTGGTTTCAAGAAATTAACCTTTGGAGATGTTGGTTTCCAAATGAGGTTAGGTTTAAAGGGGCCCACAATGGTTTCAGGTGGCAACATCCTGTAAAAAGAGTAAAATATTAGTTTGCGTTCATGAAAATTGAAAAGGCAGAAACAACCTACAATTATAGTATTCCATAACAGAATCCCTAATCTAATAAATAAAAAAATAGGTCACAAGCCCAATAAAAGTGTAAGTTTAATGCAACAAAGGAACTTCCCACCTCTAGTAATTTGGTTAACAGATTAAAACCAAAAGGATTCAAAAATACCTCAAGATTCTGAAATTGAGAAACAAATGGTGGAATAAAACTGGCAAAGAGAAACCATCTGTCCACTTCCGCTGTGAAAAGTGGAAAACCAGTCATTAAATGGCATAGACACCTGGTTTTACAAGAATGAAATTAATAATGATTAGATTGATAAATTAAGGAGTTAAAAATGATGTAATAAGATGAGAATAATTAATTATTAGGAAACAGGTTTAGAACAGAGCAGAACAGGATGCTGTGTCACCTGTTCCATCCAAGAATCATAGAGTTTTGGTTCCACTGAAAAAATGTTCTATTCCCAATTTAACCACCGGTAAGTTTTGGTGAGGTGACATGGCATGTAATTGACACGTCATCAAATGCATACCAACTAGACACCTTGTCGCCAATAACTTACCAGTTAAACCGGTCAACAAGCGACTCAGGTGGATTCTAGCAATTGGATAAAATCTAAATGACATTGTGAAGAGCAGACAACAATACTCTTGTATCACTCATCTTCAGTGCTTCAACAAGAGAGATAAAAGATTAAATTGTTGCCCCTGTGCATCATATCATATAATAGTTAAAACCATAGATGTGATTATAAATGGAAAAACTTGTACAGTTAAATAAATATATTCACAGCTTTTGTTTTTAGAAGTCTACTAATATTAGCACTTATCAGACGATTATAAGCAAATAACTACCTTTTGGACAGAAGCTTCTCAATTGATGCACATCCCAATAGCACGTTGCATGGCATGTTTAAGGGATTCACTTGCATTATTCAAACCATGGTATTCATAATTATCTGAAAAATGAAAAAAAAAAAAATACACAATCAATCACACATGAACAAAACAGAAAATGTTTAACAATGAACCTTGCTAGTAATATAAGACAGATTTCAAGCTAGTATGGATATACTTCTCATCAGAATTTTTTGGAGGATTAAAAAAAAAATAGAACTGAATGAGAATGACACCTTTAAAACAAGTGCCATTGTTGCTTGAAACACTCTTCTGGACAATATTTATAGTAGAAACTATATATCTTTAATACCCTTGCCTTATCCATTACCATTGGAAGCACCCTGCAAAAGTAAAGGATCAATAAGTTTTTCAGCAAACAGTTTTTAATTATCTAGTTGGCAGTTGCAATCAAAAGAGAAAAATAAAAAACATATTCATATCTTCAACCAAAGGAACAGCAGGGAAATGGAGTAACTGCCTTCATGTCCAAATCAAGATTCTTGAACAATATCTAAAAAGCATCAGCAAATCAGATAGTGAATACTCTAAAAACAAAAACATATATAGACAACAAACCTGGTATATAATATGTGGTAGTTCACCTTGATTTACAGTTTTTTCTTGAGATGATGCAGGGAAATGAAGTGGAGCAGCATGCAGCATGTTATCCACCAAAATAAAACGCATCAGCAAAACAGATAGTGAAATACTCTCAAAAAAAAAACATCTATACACAACAAATCTGGTATATTATATATGTGGTAATTCACCTTGATTTATAGTATTTTGTTGAGAGATGAAGCAACAGAAATCAGGGTTTCCTTTAATTTTCCTAACCCTGTCCTTCAAAAGAGATGAGATGTTCCAAATCCCAATAGCTTGAGAGTATAATCTGTGAGTACGCTACCTTCTTAACCTTCAGTAGCAGCAGCCTGAATGAAAAACAATAAAGATTTTAAATTTCTATCATGAAAGATTCAAAAAAAAAAAAAATTCAATCTTTTGCTACCTTCATGAAGACATCGATATCTGGATCAGGTTTTATGTTTGCATCTCCCTCTCTTCTCGACAATTCAGCCAACATCTCTATAATTTTTTTTGTACAATTTATGTTACACAAAACTTTATAATCTTCAAAAAGAAGAATGAAATAGAAAATTAGAATAAGGAAATAATCTGAAACTAACCATAACGTGAACCAACTCCTTGGCATCTTGCTGAAAAAGAATAACAGCAGCAGTAAATATAACCAAAATTTCTTCTCTGTCTTCCTGATCTAATAAAAAAAAACAGGTCAAACCCAATAAAACTGCAAGTTTAATGAAACATAACAACTTCACACCTCAAGTAGATGTTAAATTAAAACCAACAGGGTTCAAAAATACCTCACGCTTGTAAAATTGAGGAACAGATAGTGGAATCAGACTGGAAAAAACAAACCCTCTGTCCACTATGGCCATCGCCTGTGAGAAGCGTCGATTTGGGTGAAAGCAGAGATATCGAAGAAAAAAGTGGATGAAAATCAATCGTTATGTCTCTGCTTTGCTTCAAGATTCTGGACATTTGGTTTGCTGAGATCAAACGAAAGAATATTTCAAGTGTTCGCTTCAGAGGGGTTGGGGCGTATAAGTTGATATTTGGGGTGAGAGGATCCGGTTTCAAGAAAACTTCTTCTCTGTCTTTCCAATAAAAATAAAACATGTGATGACAGCTTCTACAAACACATACCACAAAACATAATCAATGTAATGGGTAAACTTTTTTAAACTAAATTAAAATGTTGCAATAAATAAGAGTTCTGGAAGCATAACTTTAACAAAGGGGAAAACTGAAAACACAATGCAATAGTGCAATCTTTTTTCTTGAATATAAAACTAACAGGTCTTATCAAAATTGCTTTCTATATATTTGGATAAATATTGATGTAATTGGTTTCAAGAAATTAACCTTTGGAGATGTTGGTTTCCAGATGAGGTTGGCCCACCATGGTTTCAGGTGGCAACATCCTGTAAAAAGAGTAAAACATTAGTTTGTGTTCATGAAAATTAAAAAGGCACAAACAACCTACAATTATAGTATTCCATAACAGAATCCCTAATCTAATAAATAAAAAAATAGGTCACAAGCCCAATAAAAGTGTAAGTTTGGTGAAACGTAGGCACTTCACAGCTCTAGTAAAATTCAGTTAAATTAAAACCAAAAATACCTCAAGTAAATGTGAAATTGGGAAACAAATGGTTGAATCAAACTGGCAAAAAGAAACCCTGTCAAATTCCACTGTGAAAAGTGGAAAACCAGTCATTAAATATAAATAGCATAGACACCTGGGAAATTAATATAAATTAAGGAGTTAAAAATGATGTAATAAGATGAGAATATTTAATTATTAGTTAACAAGTTCAGAACAGAACATGATGCTGTGTCACCTGTTCCATCCAAGAATCATAGAGTTTTGGTGACATTCTATTCCCCGTTTAACCAACCAACCGGTAAGTTTTGGTGAGGTTACATGGCATGGCATGTATTTGACACGTCATCAAAGGTAAATATAATAAAGGTCATAGAATTGTCAAATGCATAGACCCCATGTCACCAATAACTTACCAGTTAAAACAGTCAACAAGCGACTCAGGTGGATTCTAGGCAGCAATTAGGAGCAAGATCAATGACCTTGAATAAAATGTGAATGACATTGTGAAGAGCTGACAATAATACTCTTGCATCACTCATCTTCAGTGCTTCAACAAGGGAGATAAAAGATTATGTTGATGCCCCTGTGTTGATACAATAGTTAAAACCATAGCTGTGATTATAAATGGATAAAACTTGTACAGTTAAATAAATATATTAATAGCTTTTGTTTTTATAAGTCTAATAATATTAGCACTTATCAGACGATTAAAGGCAAATAGCTACCTTTTGGACAGAAGCTTCTCAATTGATGCAGATCCCAATAACAAGTTGCATGGCATGTTTAAGGGATTCACTTGCATTATTCAAACCAGAGTATTCAGAGTTTCTTATCTGAAAAATTAAAAAATAACACAATCAATCACACATGAACAAAACAGAAAATGTTTAACAATGAACTTTGCTAGTAATATAAGACAGATTTCAAGCTAGTATGGATATCGTTCTCATCAGAATTTGAAGGATTCAAAAAAAAAGAACTAACTGAATAAGAAGAATGACACCTTTAAAACAAGTGACATTGTTGCTAGTGAAACACTCTTCTGGACAATATATATATATATATATATATATATATATATATATATATATATATATATCTTTAATACCCTTGCCTTATCCATTACCATTGGAAGCATCCTGCAAAAGTAAAGGATCAATAAGTTTTTCAGAAAATAAAAAGAGAAAAATAAAAGCACATTCATATCTTCAACAAAAGGATCAGTAGAGAAATGCATGCTGTCCACCAAAATAGAAGGCACCAGAAAATAAAATAGTGAAATAGCTTGAATACTCTAAAAACAAAACCACAACAAATCTGGTATATAATATATGTGGTAATTCACCTTGATTTACAGTATTTTGTTGAGATGAAGCAACAGAAATCAGGGTTTCCTTCAATTTTCCTAACCCTGTCCTTCATGTCCAAATCAAGATTCTTGAACAATATCTAAAAGGGAAAACCAACATGGGAATATGTACAAAATCACAATAGTACATGTGCTACACATACATAGATTCAAACATACTTCAATTGAAAACATAAGAACTGAGATTTGGCATTGCATGAATTTCAGCAACTAATCCAAGAATCCCCATAGTCCAAGGATTAGGTGGTTGATATCATATATCCCACCTAAGTCAAGAAGATGAAAAAAAACAAAATATACCTCTGTAATTAGCAATAAACGCTCTTCAGAACCTATCTGTATGAGCTCGGAACTTAGAAGAACCTGTTGCATTCCCACATAACAAAATAAAACCAACAAGGTTCAAAAATACATCAAGATTGTGAAACTGGGAAACAAATAGTGGACTCAGACTAACCCTACGTCTACTATGACCATCGCCTGTGAGAGGCGTCGATTTGGGTGAAAGCAGACATGTCGAAGAAAAAAAGGGATGAAAATCACTCGTTATTTCTCTGCTTTGCTTCAAGATTCTGGACGTTCAATTCTCAAAAAGGGGATGAAATTTCTCATTTCTCTGCTTTGCATAGATGAGAAATGAGAAATTTCATGTTTCAAAGATGTTACATAAAGAAAGAGTTAAAATATAATGATAAAAATGGATAATTTTTGAGAATTGAATGTTAAATGAAAGTTTTTTATAGTAGATTGCTTTAATTGTAATGTTTTTTCAAAGTAAAATGCATACATGAGAAAAAGTTTAGGTACAATGCTTAAAACGAGATATTTTTGAAAATCGGGTGTCAAATGAATGTTTTTGAAAATAAAATACTTTGATTGTAAGTTTTTCCAAATTAAAATGCATAGATGAGAAATGAGAAGTTTGTTGTTTCAAAGATGTTACATAAGGAAAAGTTAAAGTAAAATGATAAAAATTGGATGATTCATGAAAAATGAATGTGAAATGGAAATTTTTGAAAGTACAATGCTTTAATTATAAGTTTTTTTCAACGTATATGCATAGATGAGAAAAAGCTAAAGTACAATGCTAAAAATGGGTGATTTTAGAAAATTGAATGTAAAATGGAAAATTTTGAAAATTTTGATTGAAACTTTTTTCAAAGTAAAATGCATAGATGAGAAATGAGAAGTTTGATGTTTCGATGATGTTACATTAAGAAAAAGTACAATGCTAAAAATGTGATTATTTTAAAAAACTCAATGTAAAATGGAAAGTTTTTGAAAGTAGAATGTTTTAACTGTAAGATTTTTCAAAGTAAAATACATAGATGAGAAAAAAAAAGGTTTGATGTTTCAATGATGTTATAGAAAAGAAAGTTAAAGTACAATCCTAAAATGGGATGATTTTTGAAAGTTGAATGTAAAATGGGAAGCTTTTGAAAGTAGAATGCTTTATGTCTAATTTTTTTCAAAGGAAAACACATAGATGAGAAAAAAGAAGTTTGATGTTTTAATTATGTTACAGAAAGAAAAGTTAAACTACAATGCTAAAAATAGAATGGTTTTTGAAAATTCAATGTAAAATGGAAGTTTTTAAAAAAAGAATGCTTGAATTGCAAGTTTTTTCAATGTAAATGCATAGATGAGAAAAAAAAAATAAGAGTGATGTTTCAATGATGTTACACAAAGAAAAAGGTAAAGTACAATGTTAAAAATGTGATGATTTTTTTAAATTCAATGTAAAATAGAAATTTTTGAAAGTAAAATGCTTTATTTGGAATTTTTTGAAAGTAAAATGCATAGATGAGAAAAGAGAATTTGATGTTTTAATGATGTTACAAAAAGAAAAGTTAAAGTACAATGCTAAAAAAAGGGATGATTTTGAAAGTAGAATTTGGTGGACAACAGAATGCTTTAATTGGAAATTTTTTAAAAAGTAAAATGCATAGATGAGAAAAGTAAAGTTTGATGTTTCAGTGGTGTTATAGAAAGAAAAGTAAAAGTAGAACACTAAATAAAAATGGGATGATTTTTGAAAATTCAATGCAAAATGGATGATTTTTATTGAAAGTAGAATGCTTTAAAGGGAAGTTGTTTCAAAGTAAAATGCATAGATGAGAAAAAGAGAAGTCTGATGTTTCATTGATGTTAGATAAAGAAAAGTGAAAGTAGGATGCTAAAAATAGGAGGATTTATGAAAACTCAATGCAAAATGGATGTTTTTGAATGCACAATGAGTTAATGGGAAGTTTTTTCAAAGTAAAATTAAAGCACAATGCTAATTGTAAAAGACAAAGAGAAGCAGGACATGACTGAATTTATGACACACAGCAAAATATAGAGTGGTTTAGTGGTGGAACATACCTGGAGTATGAATTATGAAATGAAAGTACTTTCCTATTTCTGGAGTATCACACAATTGTATCTTATAATGTCAATGAAAAATTTGAAATTGAAAAAGAATAACAGCAGTAGGAGATGACATACCTTGGACTAAATATGAATATTATTTGGTAAAAGAAATTTTCTTCTGTCTTTCCCATAACATGTGATGACAGCTCCTACAAACACATACCACAAAACATAACTCATAAGCCATACATAATCAATATAATGGGTAAAGTTTTTTAAATTAAATTAAAATGTTGCAATAAATAAGAGTTCTGGAAGCATAACTTTAACAAGGGAAAAACTGAAAACACAATGCAATAGTGCAATCTTTTTTCTTGAATATAAAACTAACAGGTCTTATCAAAATTGCTTTCTATATATTTGGATAAATATTGATGTAATTGGTTTCAAGAAATTAACCTTTGGAGATGTTGGTTTCCAAATGAGGTTAGGTTTAAAGGGGCCCACAATGGTTTCAGGTGGCAACATCCTGTAAAAAGAGTAAAATATTAGTTTGCGTTCATGAAAATTGAAAAGGCAGAAACAACCTACAATTATAGTATTCCATAACAGAATCCCTAATCTAATAAATAAAAAAATAGGTCACAAGCCCAATAAAAGTGTAAGTTTAATGCAACAAAGGAACTTCCCACCTCTAGTAATTTGGTTAACAGATTAAAACCAAAAGGATTCAAAAATACCTCAAGATTCTGAAATTGAGAAACAAATGGTGGAATAAAACTGGCAAAGAGAAACCATCTGTCCACTTCCGCTGTGAAAAGTGGAAAACCAGTCATTAAATGGCATAGACACCTGGTTTTACAAGAATGAAATTAATAATGATTAGATTGATAAATTAAGGAGTTAAAAATGATGTAATAAGATGAGAATAATTAATTATTAGGAAACAGGTTTAGAACAGAGCAGAACAGGATGCTGTGTCACCTGTTCCATCCAAGAATCATAGAGTTTTGGTTCCACTGAAAAAATGTTCTATTCCCAATTTAACCACCGGTAAGTTTTGGTGAGGTGACATGGCATGTAATTGACACGTCATCAAATGCATACCAACTAGACACCTTGTCGCCAATAACTTACCAGTTAAACCGGTCAACAAGCGACTCAGGTGGATTCTAGCAATTGGATAAAATCTAAATGACATTGTGAAGAGCAGACAACAATACTCTTGTATCACTCATCTTCAGTGCTTCAACAAGAGAGATAAAAGATTAAATTGTTGCCCCTGTGCATCATATCATATAATAGTTAAAACCATAGATGTGATTATAAATGGAAAAACTTGTACAGTTAAATAAAAATATTCACAGCTTTTGTTTTTGGAAGTCTAATAATATTAGCACTTATCAGACGATTATAAGCAAATAAATAGCTACCTTTTGGACAGAATCTTCTCCATTGATGCACATCCCAATAGCACGTTGCATGGCATGTTTAAGGGATTCACTTGCATTATTCAAACCATGGTATTCAGAGTTTCTTAATTATCTGAAAAATGAAAAAAAAAAAAATACACAATCAATCACACATGAACAAAACAGAAAATGTTTAACAATGAACCTTGCTAGTAATATAAGACAGATTTCAAGCTAGTATGGATATACTTCTCATCAGAATTTTTTGGAGGATTAAAAAAAAAATAGAACTGAATGAGAATGACACCTTTAAAACAAGTGCCATTGTTGCTTGAAACACTCTTCTGGACAATATTTATAGTAGAAACTATATATCTTTAATACCCTTGCCTTATCCATTACCATTGGAAGCACCCTGCAAAAGTAAAGGATCAATAAGTTTTTCAGCAAACAGTTTTTAATTATCTAGTTGGCAGTTGCAATCAAAAGAGAAAAATAAAAAACATATTCATATCTTCAACCAAAGGAACAGCAGGGAAATGGAGTAACTGCCTTCATGTCCAAATCAAGATTCTTGAACAATATCTAAAAAGCATCAGCAAATCAGATAGTGAATACTCTAAAAACAAAAACATATATAGACAACAAACCTGGTATATAATATGTGGTAGTTCACCTTGATTTACAGTTTTTTCTTGAGATGATGCAGGGAAATGAAGTGGAGCAGCATGCAGCATGTTATCCACCAAAATAAAACGCATCAGCAAAACAGATAGTGAAATACTCTCAAAAAAAAAACATCTATACACAACAAATCTGGTATATTATATATGTGGTAATTCACCTTGATTTATAGTATTTTGTTGAGAGATGAAGCAACAGAAATCAGGGTTTCCTTTAATTTTCCTAACCCTGTCCTTCAAAAGAGATGAGATGTTCCAAATCCCAATAGCTTGAGAGTATAATCTGTGAGTACGCTACCTTCTTAACCTTCAGTAGCAGCAGCCTGAATGAAAAACAATAAAGATTTTAAATTTCTATCATGAAAGATTCAAAAAAAAAAAAAATTCAATCTTTTGCTACCTTCATGAAGACATCGATATCTGGATCAGGTTTTATGTTTGCATCTCCCTCTCTTCTCGACAATTCAGCCAACATCTCTATAATTTTTTTTGTACAATTTATGTTACACAAAACTTTATAATCTTCAAAAAGAAGAATGAAATAGAAAATTAGAATAAGGAAATAATCTGAAACTAACCATAACGTGAACCAACTTCTTGGCATCTTGCTGAAAAAGAATAACAGCAGCAGTAAATATAACCAAAATTTCTTCTCTGTCTTCCTGATCTAATAATAAAAAACAGGTCAAACCCAATAAAACTGCAAGTTTAATGAAACATAACAACTTCACACCTCAAGTAGATGTTAAATTAAAACCAACAGGGTTCAAAAATACCTCACGCTTGTAAAATTGAGGAACAGATAGTGGAATCAGACTGGAAAAAACAAACCCTCTGTCCACTATGGCCATCGCCTGTGAGAAGCGTCGATTTGGGTGAAAGCAGAGATATCGAAGAAAAAAGTGGATGAAAATCAATCGTTATGTCTCTGCTTTGCTTCAAGATTCTGGACATTTGGTTTGCTGAGATCAAACGAAAGAATATTTCAAGTGTTCGCTTCAGAGGGGTTGGGGCGTATAAGTTGATATTTGGGGTGAGAGGATCCGGTTTCAAGAAAACTTCTTCTCTGTCTTTCCAATAAAAATAAAACATGTGATGACAGCTTCTACAAACACATACCACAAAACATAATCAATGTAATGGGTAAACTTTTTTAAACTAAATTAAAATGTTGCAATAAATAAGAGTTCTGGAAGCATAACTTTAACAAAGGGGAAAACTGAAAACACAATGCAATAGTGCAATCTTTTTTCTTGAATATAAAACTAACAGGTCTTATCAAAATTGCTTTCTATATATTTGGATAAATATTGATGTAATTGGTTTCAAGAAATTAACCTTTGGAGATGTTGGTTTCCAGATGAGGTTGGCCCACCATGGTTTCAGGTGGCAACATCCTGTAAAAAGAGTAAAACATTAGTTTATGTTCATGAAAATTAAAAAGGCACAAACAACCTACAATTATAGTATTCCATAACAGAATCCCTAATCTAATAAATAAAAAAATAGGTCACAAGCCCAATAAAAGTGTAAGTTTGGTGAAACGTAGGCACTTCACAGCTCTAGTAAAATTCAGTTAAATTAAAACCAAAAATACCTCAAGTAAATGTGAAATTGGGAAACAAATGGTTGAATCAAACTGGCAAAAAGAAACCCTGTCAAATTCCACTGTGAAAAGTGGAAAACCAGTCATTAAATATAAATAGCATAGACACCTGGGAAATTAATATAAATTAAGGAGTTAAAAATGATGTAATAAGATGAGAATATTTAATTATTAGTTAACAAGTTCAGAACAGAACATGATGCTGTGTCACCTGTTCCATCCAAGAATCATAGAGTTTTGGTGACATTCTATTCCCCGTTTAACCAACCAACCGGTAAGTTTTGGTGAGGTTACATGGCATGGCATGTATTTGACACGTCATCAAAGGTAAATATAATAAAGGTCATAGAATTGTCAAATGCATAGACCCCATGTCACCAATAACTTACCAGTTAAAACAGTCAACAAGCGACTCAGGTGGATTCTAGGCAGCAATTAGGAGCAAGATCAATGACCTTGAATAAAATGTGAATGACATTGTGAAGAGCTGACAATAATACTCTTGCATCACTCATCTTCAGTGCTTCAACAAGGGAGATAAAAGATTATGTTGATGCCCCTGTGTTGATACAATAGTTAAAACCATAGCTGTGATTATAAATGGATAAAACTTGTACAGTTAAATAAATATATTAATAGCTTTTGTTTTTATAAGTCTAATAATATTAGCACTTATCAGACGATTAAAGGCAAATAGCTACCTTTTGGACAGAAGCTTCTCAATTGATGCAGATCCCAATAACAAGTTGCATGGCATGTTTAAGGGATTCACTTGCATTATTCAAACCAGAGTATTCAGAGTTTCTTATCTGAAAAATTAAAAAATAACACAATCAATCACACATGAACAAAACAGAAAATGTTTAACAATGAACTTTGCTAGTAATATAAGACAGATTTCAAGCTAGTATGGATATCGTTCTCATCAGAATTTGAAGGATTCAAAAAAAAAGAACTAACTGAATAAGAAGAATGACACCTTTAAAACAAGTGACATTGTTGCTAGTGAAACACTCTTCTGGACAATATATATATATATATATATATATATATATATATCTTTAATACCCTTGCCTTATCCATTACCATTGGAAGCATCCTGCAAAAGTAAAGGATCAATAAGTTTTTCAGCAAATAAAAAGAGAAAAATAAAAGCACATTCATATCTTCAACAAAAGGATCAGTAGAGAAATGCATGCTGTCCACCAAAATAGAAGGCACCAGAAAATAAAATAGTGAAATAGCTTGAATACTCTAAAAACAAAACCACAACAAATCTGGTATATAATATATGTGGTAATTCACCTTGATTTACAGTATTTTGTTGAGATGAAGCAACAGAAATCAGGGTTTCCTTCAATTTTCCTAACCCTGTCCTTCATGTCCAAATCAAGATTCTTGAACAATATCTAAAAGGGAAACAACATGGGAATATGTACAAAATCACAATAGTACATGTGCTACACATACATAGATTCAAACATACTTCAATTGAAACTTGGAACCCAACACATGGGTTCCTTTTACCTCCCAACACATTCTCAACATCAGCTTGAGTTCATCTTCTGTCACAGATGGCTCACTGGAAATCATTAACTTAAATGAAATTTAAAGTATTTGAAGTTAAAATAAATGGCTAACCTTTTCCCTTTTAAACCAACCAACAACTTTAAGCATTCCCATTGAAATAAAAGCTACTACTCTTCAACCTGGATATAAAACAATTACAGGCCATACCTATTTAATACTTGTTAATGCTAATTTTATTAGTATAAAGTATAAATACAGTTGGGACTTTCCTTTTTCTTTTTCTAATGTCAGCAAGGGCTCCCTAGCTCCCCTGTTCCCTTCTTTCACCAAAACCTAACACAAACTTAAAATGAATTTAAAATCTAATCCTGTTATTGACTGATCATAACCCCCAGTATTTGCAGATTTTAAACCTGTATTTTTCATTCAGTGGATAATCTGACGAGCAAACTCACTAAAATCAATTTTTTTTTTCTGATAAAAACTCAAAATTTGAAATGATTCAAGATTTTTTTAAACCACTTTTGTTAATTAGAAGAGCAGAATCACAATCATCACAACAAAATAGCTGTTGAATCCAATTTAACTTTTAAAGTCCAATTTTTAAGCAAAATCAAACAAGTTTTGATATTTTAAAATAAAAATGTTTGGATGATGATATGATATGATAATAACTGAAAAAGGTGGAAATACATAATAGCAAGAATTACCTTCATACCACCACCCATGGAAGAACCAGTCAGTTAACTAACTGTCATCGGAAACCCTGCCTGCAAATTTAAAATAAAAATATTAAAAGTGGAATGTCTCTATTCTATGTTTATAATAAAAAAACAACCTCCAAATCATAATTGCTACCTATTTCAAAACATCAACCCATAATTAGACAGTCTATAGAAATACATTTATAGCAATAAGCATCATTTTAAAAATTAGTAGGATTTAATGAATATTAATTTTTTTTAAATAACTTAACTGCCCTAAATTGTAATAAAAAATATCACATTTTGGATATCCCTATATTTAAGGGAAAGGAAGACAGAAGAAAATAATGAGAAAATCTTATATGAAGTTTGATTTCAAAGTGAAAATGATAAATCTTGAAAAATATAGAAGTAAATTCAACTATTATGAGAAAAGAATAACATTTGGCTCTTTCTTGTATATACAATAAAATTGTAAATATAAATGTTAAAAAGATATAAAAATATATATATAATACCAGGAGCAAAATTGGATTCATGAGGGCCAACAAAATAGTGAGAAAGACTCCTTCCATAAGAGTGGCAATGAAATGACATGGATACCCCTCATCATTAGTTTGACATACATTAAGTCTGTAATCCTGCTACAGACCACACTTGACAACCTAATTATTAATGAATAATATTCAGAATGGCATAAAAAAATTAACATCTTATGTAATCATCAACTAATTTCATTCCCAAATGGCTTCACTACATCTAACTATTTAACAAAAACCATTATACCACATGAACCTAGTGTTGGCAAATGCTTTCTATTGATATTTTTCCTATTAAAGATATTCGTAGAATAAATTAAATAGTCAAAAAATAATAAAGATTTAACATACAACTTGATTAAGGGGGATAAAAAGAAAATCTTAATGAGGGGAGGGAGTAAAATGTAAAATGTAAAAAAAGACTCAATACATGCCCTGGTAAAAGAATTATTGTAGTATAACTTAACAGATTTCTTACAAAAAAGAACAATGAGCAAAAGTAGGATTAATCTACTTGGGGTTTTGCATCTGTGGCACACATAGCCTCAGCCACTGAACATTTCATGACAAAGGTTCTTAAATCCATCTTTCAAATATAAAATTTATAAACAGGTTTTTTTGGGGAATTTACCCTTAAGGTATTATCTTGTAGAAACTTCTTAGAAGCATCATTGAGGTAATTGGTATCAACAATAAGAAGTTTCTACAATGCTAAAAATGGGATGATATTTTGAAAAGTCAACATAAAATGGACTTTAATGAATGTAGAATGCTTTAATTAGAAGATTTTTAAAGTGAAATGCATCGATGAGTAAAAGAGAAGTCTGATGCTTCAATGATGTTACAGAAAAAAAAAGTGAAAGTCCAATGCTAAAAATAGGATGGTTATTGAAAATTCATTGTAAAATGGATGTTTTTGAAAGTAAAATGCTTGAATTGCAAGTTTTTTCAAAGTAAAATGCATAGATGAGAAAAAGATAAGAATGATGTTTTAATTATGTTACAGATAGAAAAGTTCTAGTACAATGCTAAAGATAGAATGGTTTTTGAAAATACAATGTAAAATGAAAGATTTTGAAAATAAAAAGCTTGATTTGCAATTTTTTTCAATGTAAAATGCATAGATAAGAAAAGTGAAGTTTGATATTTTAATGATGTTACAAAAAGAAAAGTTAAAGTACAATGCTAAAAATGGGATGATTATGCTATAACTGGATTTTTTTTTTCAAAATAAAATGCATAGATGAAAAAAGTGAAGTTTCAATGATGTTAAACAAAGAAAAAGTGAAAGTGCAATGCTGAAAATGGAATGATTTTTGAAAAATCAACGTAAAATGGAAGTTTTGGAATGCTTTAATCGGATTTTTTTTTCAAAAATAAAATGCATTGATGAACATTCAATGCAAAACGGATGTTTTTTGAATGTACAATGATTTAATGGGAAGTTTTTTCAAAATAAAATTAAAGCACCATGCTAATTGTAAAAGAATAAGAGGAGCAGGACATGAACATGAACATGACATACCCAACACTGAATTTATGACACACAACAAAATATAGAGTGGTTTAGTGGTAAAACATACCTGGAGTATGAAATGAAAGCAATTTGCTATTTCTGGATCCCCACTATGAAAGTGGAAATATACACATGTTTAGTATCACAGAACTGGTAAAAGAAAATTGAAATTGAAAAAGAATAACAGCATCAGGAAATGACATACCTTGGACTTGATATGAATATAATTCGTAAAAGAAAATTTCTTCTGTCTTTCCCATAACATGTGATGACAGCTCATACAAACACATACCACAAAACATAAGTCAAAAGCCATACATAATCAATGTAATGGGTAAACTTTTCTAAATTAAAATGCTGTAATAAATAAGAGTTCTGAAAGCATAACTTTAATAAGGGAAAAACTGAAAACACAATGCAATAGTGCAATCTTTTTTCTTGAATATAAAACTAACAAGTCTTATCAAAATTGCTTTCTATATATTTGGATAAATAATGATGTAATTGGTTTCAAGAAATTAACCTTTGGAGATGTTGGTTTCCAGATGAGGTTGGGTTTGAAGGGGCCCACCATGGTTTCAGGTGGCAACATCCTGTAAAAAGAGTAAAACATTAGTTTGTGTTCATGAAAATTAAAAAGGCACAAACAACCTCCAATTATAGTATTCCATAACAGAATCCCTAATCTAATAAAAAAAAAAACAGGTCACAGAATCCCTAACCTCTAGTAATTTGGTTAACAGATTAAAACCAAAAGGATTCAAAAATACCTCAAGATTCTGAAATTGAGAAACAAATGGTGGAATAAAACTGGCAAAGAGAAACCATCTGTCCACTTCCGCTGTGAAAAGTGGAAAACCAGTCATTAAATGGCATAGACACCTGGTTTTACAAGAATGAAATTAATAATGATTAGATTGATAAATTAAGGAGTTAAAAATGATGTAATAAGATGAGAATAATTAATTATTAGGAAACAGGTTTAGAACAGAGCAGAACAGGATGCTGTGTCACCTGTTGCATCCAAGAATCATAGAGTTTTGGTTCCACTGAAAAAATGTTCTATTCCCAATTTAACCAACCGGTAAGTTTTGGTGAGGTGACATGGCATGTAATTGACACGTCATCAAATGCATACCAACTAGACACCTTGTCGCCAATAACTTACCAGTTAAACCGGTCAACAAGCGACTCAGGTGGATTCTAGCAATTGGATAAAATCTAAATGACATTGTGAAGAGCAGACAACAATACTCTTGTATCACTCATCTTCAGTGCTTCAACAAGAGAGATAAAAGATTAAATTGTTGCCCCTGTGCATCATATCATATAATAGTTAAAACCATAGATGTGATTATAAATGGAAAAACTTGTACAGTTAAATAAAAATATTCACAGCTTTTGTTTTTGGAAGTCTAATAATATTAGCACTTATCAGACGATTATAAGCAAATAAATAGCTACCTTTTGGACAGAATCTTCTCCATTGATGCACATCCCAATAGCACGTTGCATGGCATGTTTAAGGGATTCACTTGCATTATTCAAACCATGGTATTCAGAGTTTCTTAATTATCTGAAAAATGAAAAAAAAAAAAATACACAATCAATCACACATGAACAAAACAGAAAATGTTTAACAATGAACCTTGCTAGTAATATAAGACAGATTTCAAGCTAGTATGGATATACTTCTCATCAGAATTTTTTGGAGGATTAAAAAAAAAATAGAACTGAATGAGAATGACACCTTTAAAACAAGTGCCATTGTTGCTTGAAACACTCTTCTGGACAATATTTATAGTAGAAACTATATATCTTTAATACCCTTGCCTTATCCATTACCATTGGAAGCACCCTGCAAAAGTAAAGGATCAATAAGTTTTTCAGCAAACAGTTTTTAATTATCTAGTTGGCAGTTGCAATCAAAAGAGAAAAATAAAAAACATATTCATATCTTCAACCAAAGGAACAGCAGGGAAATGGAGTAACTGCCTTCATGTCCAAATCAAGATTCTTGAACAATATCTAAAAAGCATCAGCAAATCAGATAGTGAATACTCTAAAAACAAAAACATATATAGACAACAAACCTGGTATATAATATGTGGTAGTTCACCTTGATTTACAGTTTTTTCTTGAGATGATGCAGGGAAATGAAGTGGAGCAGCATGCAGCATGTTATCCACCAAAATAAAACGCATCAGCAAAACAGATAGTGAAATACTCTCAAAAAAAAAACATCTATACACAACAAATCTGGTATATTATATATGTGGTAATTCACCTTGATTTATAGTATTTTGTTGAGAGATGAAGCAACAGAAATCAGGGTTTCCTTTAATTTTCCTAACCCTGTCCTTCAAAAGAGATGAGATGTTCCAAATCCCAATAGCTTGAGAGTATAATCTGTGAGTACGCTACCTTCTTAACCTTCAGTAGCAGCAGCCTGAATGAAAAACAATAAAGATTTTAAATTTCTATCATGAAAGATTCAAAAAAAAAAAAAATTCAATCTTTTGCTACCTTCATGAAGACATCGATATCTGGATCAGGTTTTATGTTTGCATCTCCCTCTCTTCTCGACAATTCAGCCAACATCTCTATAATTTTTTTTGTACAATTTATGTTACACAAAACTTTATAATCTTCAAAAAGAAGAATGAAATAGAAAATTAGAATAAGGAAATAATCTGAAACTAACCATAACGTGAACCAACTTCTTGGCATCTTGCTGAAAAAGAATAACAGCAGCAGTAAATATAACCAAAATTTCTTCTCTGTCTTCCTGATCTAATAATAAAAAACAGGTCAAACCCAATAAAACTGCAAGTTTAATGAAACATAACAACTTCACACCTCAAGTAGATGTTAAATTAAAACCAACAGGGTTCAAAAATACCTCACGCTTGTAAAATTGAGGAACAGATAGTGGAATCAGACTGGAAAAAACAAACCCTCTGTCCACTATGGCCATCGCCTGTGAGAAGCGTCGATTTGGGTGAAAGCAGAGATATCGAAGAAAAAAGTGGATGAAAATCAATCGTTATGTCTCTGCTTTGCTTCAAGATTCTGGACATTTGGTTTGCTGAGATCAAACGAAAGAATATTTCAAGTGTTCGCTTCAGAGGGGTTGGGGCGTATAAGTTGATATTTGGGGTGAGAGGATCCGGTTTCAAGAAAACTTCTTCTCTGTCTTTCCAATAAAAATAAAACATGTGATGACAGCTTCTACAAACACATACCACAAAACATAATCAATGTAATGGGTAAACTTTTTTAAACTAAATTAAAATGTTGCAATAAATAAGAGTTCTGGAAGCATAACTTTAACAAAGGGGAAAACTGAAAACACAATGCAATAGTGCAATCTTTTTTCTTGAATATAAAACTAACAGGTCTTATCAAAATTGCTTTCTATATATTTGGATAAATATTGATGTAATTGGTTTCAAGAAATTAACCTTTGGAGATGTTGGTTTCCAGATGAGGTTGGCCCACCATGGTTTCAGGTGGCAACATCCTGTAAAAAGAGTAAAACATTAGTTTGTGTTCATGAAAATTAAAAAGGCACAAACAACCTACAATTATAGTATTCCATAACAGAATCCCTAATCTAATAAATAAAAAAATAGGTCACAAGCCCAATAAAAGTGTAAGTTTGGTGAAACGTAGGCACTTCACAGCTCTAGTAAAATTCAGTTAAATTAAAACCAAAAATACCTCAAGTAAATGTGAAATTGGGAAACAAATGGTTGAATCAAACTGGCAAAAAGAAACCCTGTCAAATTCCACTGTGAAAAGTGGAAAACCAGTCATTAAATATAAATAGCATAGACACCTGGGAAATTAATATAAATTAAGGAGTTAAAAATGATGTAATAAGATGAGAATATTTAATTATTAGTTAACAAGTTCAGAACAGAACATGATGCTGTGTCACCTGTTCCATCCAAGAATCATAGAGTTTTGGTGACATTCTATTCCCCGTTTAACCAACCAACCGGTAAGTTTTGGTGAGGTTACATGGCATGGCATGTATTTGACACGTCATCAAAGGTAAATATAATAAAGGTCATAGAATTGTCAAATGCATAGACCCCATGTCACCAATAACTTACCAGTTAAAACAGTCAACAAGCGACTCAGGTGGATTCTAGGCAGCAATTAGGAGCAAGATCAATGACCTTGAATAAAATGTGAATGACATTGTGAAGAGCTGACAATAATACTCTTGCATCACTCATCTTCAGTGCTTCAACAAGGGAGATAAAAGATTATGTTGATGCCCCTGTGTTGATACAATAGTTAAAACCATAGCTGTGATTATAAATGGATAAAACTTGTACAGTTAAATAAATATATTAATAGCTTTTGTTTTTATAAGTCTAATAATATTAGCACTTATCAGACGATTAAAGGCAAATAGCTACCTTTTGGACAGAAGCTTCTCAATTGATGCAGATCCCAATAACAAGTTGCATGGCATGTTTAAGGGATTCACTTGCATTATTCAAACCAGAGTATTCAGAGTTTCTTATCTGAAAAATTAAAAAATAACACAATCAATCACACATGAACAAAACAGAAAATGTTTAACAATGAACTTTGCTAGTAATATAAGACAGATTTCAAGCTAGTATGGATATCGTTCTCATCAGAATTTGAAGGATTCAAAAAAAAAGAACTAACTGAATAAGAAGAATGACACCTTTAAAACAAGTGACATTGTTGCTAGTGAAACACTCTTCTGGACAATATATATATATATATATATATATATATATATATATATATATATATATATATCTTTAATACCCTTGCCTTATCCATTACCATTGGAAGCATCCTGCAAAAGTAAAGGATCAATAAGTTTTTCAGAAAATAAAAAGAGAAAAATAAAAGCACATTCATATCTTCAACAAAAGGATCAGTAGAGAAATGCATGCTGTCCACCAAAATAGAAGGCACCAGAAAATAAAATAGTGAAATAGCTTGAATACTCTAAAAACAAAACCACAACAAATCTGGTATATAATATATGTGGTAATTCACCTTGATTTACAGTATTTTGTTGAGATGAAGCAACAGAAATCAGGGTTTCCTTCAATTTTCCTAACCCTGTCCTTCATGTCCAAATCAAGATTCTTGAACAATATCTAAAAGGGAAAACCAACATGGGAATATGTACAAAATCACAATAGTACATGTGCTACACATACATAGATTCAAACATACTTCAATTGAAAACATAAGAACTGAGATTTGGCATTGCATGAATTTCAGCAACTAATCCAAGAATCCCCATAGTCCAAGGATTAGGTGGTTGATATCATATATCCCACCTAAGTCAAGAAGATGAAAAAAAACAAAATATACCTCTGTAATTAGCAATAAACGCTCTTCAGAACCTATCTGTATGAGCTCGGAACTTAGAAGAACCTGTTGCATTCCCACATAACAAAATAAAACCAACAAGGTTCAAAAATACATCAAGATTGTGAAACTGGGAAACAAATAGTGGACTCAGACTAACCCTACGTCTACTATGACCATCGCCTGTGAGAGGCGTCGATTTGGGTGAAAGCAGACATGTCGAAGAAAAAAAGGGATGAAAATCACTCGTTATTTCTCTGCTTTGCTTCAAGATTCTGGACGTTCAATTCTCAAAAAGGGGATGAAATTTCTCATTTCTCTGCTTTGCATAGATGAGAAATGAGAAATTTCATGTTTCAAAGATGTTACATAAAGAAAGAGTTAAAATATAATGATAAAAATGGATAATTTTTGAGAATTGAATGTTAAATGAAAGTTTTTTATAGTAGATTGCTTTAATTGTAATGTTTTTTCAAAGTAAAATGCATACATGAGAAAAAGTTTAGGTACAATGCTTAAAACGAGATATTTTTGAAAATCGGGTGTCAAATGAATGTTTTTGAAAATAAAATACTTTGATTGTAAGTTTTTCCAAATTAAAATGCATAGATGAGAAATGAGAAGTTTGTTGTTTCAAAGATGTTACATAAGGAAAAGTTAAAGTAAAATGATAAAAATTGGATGATTCATGAAAAATGAATGTGAAATGGAAATTTTTGAAAGTACAATGCTTTAATTATAAGTTTTTTTCAACGTATATGCATAGATGAGAAAAAGCTAAAGTACAATGCTAAAAATGGGTGATTTTAGAAAATTGAATGTAAAATGGAAAATTTTGAAAATTTTGATTGAAACTTTTTTCAAAGTAAAATGCATAGATGAGAAATGAGAAGTTTGATGTTTCGATGATGTTACATTAAGAAAAAGTACAATGCTAAAAATGTGATTATTTTAAAAAACTCAATGTAAAATGGAAAGTTTTTGAAAGTAGAATGTTTTAACTGTAAGATTTTTCAAAGTAAAATACATAGATGAGAAAAAAAAAGGTTTGATGTTTCAATGATGTTATAGAAAAGAAAGTTAAAGTACAATCCTAAAATGGGATGATTTTTGAAAGTTGAATGTAAAATGGGAAGCTTTTGAAAGTAGAATGCTTTATGTCTAATTTTTTTCAAAGGAAAACACATAGATGAGAAAAAAGAAGTTTGATGTTTTAATTATGTTACAGAAAGAAAAGTTAAACTACAATGCTAAAAATAGAATGGTTTTTGAAAATTCAATGTAAAATGGAAGTTTTTAAAAAAAGAATGCTTGAATTGCAAGTTTTTTCAATGTAAATGCATAGATGAGAAAAAAAAAATAAGAGTGATGTTTCAATGATGTTACACAAAGAAAAAGGTAAAGTACAATGTTAAAAATGTGATGATTTTTTTAAATTCAATGTAAAATAGAAATTTTTGAAAGTAAAATGCTTTATTTGGAATTTTTTGAAAGTAAAATGCATAGATGAGAAAAGAGAATTTGATGTTTTAATGATGTTACAAAAAGAAAAGTTAAAGTACAATGCTAAAAAAAGGGATGATTTTGAAAGTAGAATTTGGTGGACAACAGAATGCTTTAATTGGAAATTTTTTAAAAAGTAAAATGCATAGATGAGAAAAGTAAAGTTTGATGTTTCAGTGGTGTTATAGAAAGAAAAGTAAAAGTAGAACACTAAATAAAAATGGGATGATTTTTGAAAATTCAATGCAAAATGGATGATTTTTATTGAAAGTAGAATGCTTTAAAGGGAAGTTGTTTCAAAGTAAAATGCATAGATGAGAAAAAGAGAAGTCTGATGTTTCATTGATGTTAGATAAAGAAAAGTGAAAGTAGGATGCTAAAAATAGGAGGATTTATGAAAACTCAATGCAAAATGGATGTTTTTGAATGCACAATGAGTTAATGGGAAGTTTTTTCAAAGTAAAATTAAAGCACAATGCTAATTGTAAAAGACAAAGAGAAGCAGGACATGACTGAATTTATGACACACAGCAAAATATAGAGTGGTTTAGTGGTGGAACATACCTGGAGTATGAATTATGAAATGAAAGTACTTTCCTATTTCTGGAGTATCACACAATTGTATCTTATAATGTCAATGAAAAATTTGAAATTGAAAAAGAATAACAGCAGTAGGAGATGACATACCTTGGACTAAATATGAATATTATTTGGTAAAAGAAATTTTCTTCTGTCTTTCCCATAACATGTGATGACAGCTCCTACAAACACATACCACAAAACATAACTCATAAGCCATACATAATCAATATAATGGGTAAAGTTTTTTAAATTAAATTAAAATGTTGCAATAAATAAGAGTTCTGGAAGCATAACTTTAACAAGGGAAAAACTGAAAACACAATGCAATAGTGCAATCTTTTTTCTTGAATATAAAACTAACAGGTCTTATCAAAATTGCTTTCTATATATTTGGATAAATATTGATGTAATTGGTTTCAAGAAATTAACCTTTGGAGATGTTGGTTTCCAAATGAGGTTAGGTTTAAAGGGGCCCACAATGGTTTCAGGTGGCAACATCCTGTAAAAAGAGTAAAATATTAGTTTGCGTTCATGAAAATTGAAAAGGCAGAAACAACCTACAATTATAGTATTCCATAACAGAATCCCTAATCTAATAAATAAAAAAATAGGTCACAAGCCCAATAAAAGTGTAAGTTTAATGCAACAAAGGAACTTCCCACCTCTAGTAATTTGGTTAACAGATTAAAACCAAAAGGATTCAAAAATACCTCAAGATTCTGAAATTGAGAAACAAATGGTGGAATAAAACTGGCAAAGAGAAACCATCTGTCCACTTCCGCTGTGAAAAGTGGAAAACCAGTCATTAAATGGCATAGACACCTGGTTTTACAAGAATGAAATTAATAATGATTAGATTGATAAATTAAGGAGTTAAAAATGATGTAATAAGATGAGAATAATTAATTATTAGGAAACAGGTTTAGAACAGAGCAGAACAGGATGCTGTGTCACCTGTTCCATCCAAGAATCATAGAGTTTTGGTTCCACTGAAAAAATGTTCTATTCCCAATTTAACCACCGGTAAGTTTTGGTGAGGTGACATGGCATGTAATTGACACGTCATCAAATGCATACCAACTAGACACCTTGTCGCCAATAACTTACCAGTTAAACCGGTCAACAAGCGACTCAGGTGGATTCTAGCAATTGGATAAAATCTAAATGACATTGTGAAGAGCAGACAACAATACTCTTGTATCACTCATCTTCAGTGCTTCAACAAGAGAGATAAAAGATTAAATTGTTGCCCCTGTGCATCATATCATATAATAGTTAAAACCATAGATGTGATTATAAATGGAAAAACTTGTACAGTTAAATAAAAATATTCACAGCTTTTGTTTTTGGAAGTCTAATAATATTAGCACTTATCAGACGATTATAAGCAAATAAATAGCTACCTTTTGGACAGAATCTTCTCCATTGATGCACATCCCAATAGCACGTTGCATGGCATGTTTAAGGGATTCACTTGCATTATTCAAACCATGGTATTCAGAGTTTCTTAATTATCTGAAAAATGAAAAAAAAAAAAATACACAATCAATCACACATGAACAAAACAGAAAATGTTTAACAATGAACCTTGCTAGTAATATAAGACAGATTTCAAGCTAGTATGGATATACTTCTCATCAGAATTTTTTGGAGGATTAAAAAAAAAATAGAACTGAATGAGAATGACACCTTTAAAACAAGTGCCATTGTTGCTTGAAACACTCTTCTGGACAATATTTATAGTAGAAACTATATATCTTTAATACCCTTGCCTTATCCATTACCATTGGAAGCACCCTGCAAAAGTAAAGGATCAATAAGTTTTTCAGCAAACAGTTTTTAATTATCTAGTTGGCAGTTGCAATCAAAAGAGAAAAATAAAAAACATATTCATATCTTCAACCAAAGGAACAGTAGGGAAATGGAGTAACTGCCTTCATGTCCAAATCAAGATTCTTGAACAATATCTAAAAAGCATCAGCAAATCAGATAGTGAATACTCTAAAAACAAAAACATATATAGACAACAAACCTGGTATATAATATGTGGTAGTTCACCTTGATTTACAGTTTTTTCTTGAGATGATGCAGGGAAATGAAGTGGAGCAGCATGCAGCATGTTATCCACCAAAATAAAACGCATCAGCAAAACAGATAGTGAAATACTCTCAAAAAAAAAACATCTATACACAACAAATCTGGTATATTATATATGTGGTAATTCACCTTGATTTATAGTATTTTGTTGAGAGATGAAGCAACAGAAATCAGGGTTTCCTTTAATTTTCCTAACCCTGTCCTTCAAAAGAGATGAGATGTTCCAAATCCCAATAGCTTGAGAGTATAATCTGTGAGTACGCTACCTTCTTAACCTTCAGTAGCAGCAGCCTGAATGAAAAACAATAAAGATTTTAAATTTCTATCATGAAAGATTCAAAAAAAAAAAAAATTCAATCTTTTGCTACCTTCATGAAGACATCGATATCTGGATCAGGTTTTATGTTTGCATCTCCCTCTCTTCTCGACAATTCAGCCAACATCTCTATAATTTTTTTTGTACAATTTATGTTACACAAAACTTTATAATCTTCAAAAAGAAGAATGAAATAGAAAATTAGAATAAGGAAATAATCTGAAACTAACCATAACGTGAACCAACTTCTTGGCATCTTGCTGAAAAAGAATAACAGCAGCAGTAAATATAACCAAAATTTCTTCTCTGTCTTCCTGATCTAATAATAAAAAACAGGTCAAACCCAATAAAACTGCAAGTTTAATGAAACATAACAACTTCACACCTCAAGTAGATGTTAAATTAAAACCAACAGGGTTCAAAAATACCTCACGCTTGTAAAATTGAGGAACAGATAGTGGAATCAGACTGGAAAAAACAAACCCTCTGTCCACTATGGCCATCGCCTGTGAGAAGCGTCGATTTGGGTGAAAGCAGAGATATCGAAGAAAAAAGTGGATGAAAATCAATCGTTATGTCTCTGCTTTGCTTCAAGATTCTGGACATTTGGTTTGCTGAGATCAAACGAAAGAATATTTCAAGTGTTCGCTTCAGAGGGGTTGGGGCGTATAAGTTGATATTTGGGGTGAGAGGATCCGGTTTCAAGAAAACTTCTTCTCTGTCTTTCCAATAAAAATAAAACATGTGATGACAGCTTCTACAAACACATACCACAAAACATAATCAATGTAATGGGTAAACTTTTTTAAACTAAATTAAAATGTTGCAATAAATAAGAGTTCTGGAAGCATAACTTTAACAAAGGGGAAAACTGAAAACACAATGCAATAGTGCAATCTTTTTTCTTGAATATAAAACTAACAGGTCTTATCAAAATTGCTTTCTATATATTTGGATAAATATTGATGTAATTGGTTTCAAGAAATTAACCTTTGGAGATGTTGGTTTCCAGATGAGGTTGGCCCACCATGGTTTCAGGTGGCAACATCCTGTAAAAAGAGTAAAACATTAGTTTGTGTTCATGAAAATTAAAAAGGCACAAACAACCTACAATTATAGTATTCCATAACAGAATCCCTAATCTAATAAAAAAAAAAAAAAAATAGGTCACAAGCCCAATAAAAGTGTAAGTTTAATGAAACGTAGGCACTTCACAGCTCTAGTAAAATTCAGTTAAATTAAAACCAAAAATACCTCAAGTAAATGTGAAATTGGGAAACAAATGGTTGAATCAAACTGGCAAAAAGAAACCCTGTCAAATTCCACTGTGAAAAGTGGAAAACCAGTCATTAAATATAAATAGCATAGACACCTGGGAAATTAATATAAATTAAGGAGTTAAAAATGATGTAATAAGATGAGAATATTTAATTATTAGTTAACAAGTTCAGAACAGAACATGATGCTGTGTCACCTGTTCCATCCAAGAATCATAGAGTTTTGGTGACATTCTATTCCCCGTTTAACCAACCAACCGGTAAGTTTTGGTGAGGTTACATGGCATGGCATGTATTTGACACGTCATCAAAGGTAAATATAATAAAGGTCATAGAATTGTCAAATGCATAGACCCCATGTCACCAATAACTTACCAGTTAAAACAGTCAACAAGCGACTCAGGTGGATTCTAGGCAGCAATTAGGAGCAAGATCAATGACCTTGAATAAAATGTGAATGACATTGTGAAGAGCTGACAATAATACTCTTGCATCACTCATCTTCAGTGCTTCAACAAGGGAGATAAAAGATTATGTTGATGCCCCTGTGTTGATACAATAGTTAAAACCATAGCTGTGATTATAAATGGATAAAACTTGTACAGTTAAATAAATATATTAATAGCTTTTGTTTTTATAAGTCTAATAATATTAGCACTTATCAGACGATTAAAGGCAAATAGCTACCTTTTGGACAGAAGCTTCTCAATTGATGCAGATCCCAATAACAAGTTGCATGGCATGTTTAAGGGATTCACTTGCATTATTCAAACCAGAGTATTCAGAGTTTCTTATCTGAAAAATTAAAAAATAACACAATCAATCACACATGAACAAAACAGAAAATGTTTAACAATGAACTTTGCTAGTAATATAAGACAGATTTCAAGCTAGTATGGATATCGTTCTCATCAGAATTTGAAGGATTCAAAAAAAAAGAACTAACTGAATAAGAAGAATGACACCTTTAAAACAAGTGACATTGTTGCTAGTGAAACACTCTTCTGGACAATATATATATATATATATATATATATATATATATATATATATATATATCTTTAATACCCTTGCCTTATCCATTACCATTGGAAGCATCCTGCAAAAGTAAAGGATCAATAAGTTTTTCAGAAAATAAAAAGAGAAAAATAAAAGCACATTCATATCTTCAACAAAAGGATCAGTAGAGAAATGCATGCTGTCCACCAAAATAGAAGGCACCAGAAAATAAAATAGTGAAATAGCTTGAATACTCTAAAAACAAAACCACAACAAATCTGGTATATAATATATGTGGTAATTCACCTTGATTTACAGTATTTTGTTGAGATGAAGCAACAGAAATCAGGGTTTCCTTCAATTTTCCTAACCCTGTCCTTCATGTCCAAATCAAGATTCTTGAACAATATCTAAAAGGGAAAACCAACATGGGAATATGTACAAAATCACAATAGTACATGTGCTACACATACATAGATTCAAACATACTTCAATTGAAAACATAAGAACTGAGATTTGGCATTGCATGAATTTCAGCAACTAATCCAAGAATCCCCATAGTCCAAGGATTAGGTGGTTGATATCATATATCCCACCTAAGTCAAGAAGATGAAAAGAAACAAAATATACCTCTGTAATTAGCAATAAACGCTCTTCAGAACCTATCTGTATGAGCTCGGAACTTAGAAGAACCTGTTGCATTCCCACATAACAAAATAAAACCAACAAGGTTCAAAAATACATCAAGATTGTGAAACTGGGAAACAAATAGTGGACTCAGACTAACCCTACGTCCACTATGACCATCGCCTGTGAGAGGCGTCGATTTGGGTGAAAGCAGACATGTCGAAGAAAAAAGGGGATGAAAATCACTCGTTATTTCTCTGCTTTGCTTCAAGATTCTGGACGTTCGATTAGCTGAGATCAAACCAAAGAATATTTCAAGAGTTCTCTTCAGTGGGGTTGGAGCGTATAAGTTGATATTTGGGGTGAGAGGCTTCGATTTCAAGAAAAAAAAAGAAGGCGGAAGAGGAGAAGTTAAGTGACGCCTTGTTTCAAAAAGGGAAAAGAAGAAAGAAGCAGCAGGCTAGCTGGGCGTAAGATAAGTACAATGCTAAAAATGGGCTGATTTTTGAATTCATGTAAAATGCATGTTTTTAGAGTAGGATTCTTTAATTGGAAGTTTTTTTCAAGGTAAAATGCATAGATTAATAAAAACTGTGATGTTTCAATGATGTTATAGAAAGAAAAGTTAAAGTACAATGCTAAAAATGGGATGATATTTTGAAAAGTCAACATAAAATGGACTTTAATGAATGTAGAATGCTTTAATTAGAAGATTTTTAAAGTGAAATGCATCGATGAGTAAAAGAGAAGTCTGATGCTTCAATGATGTTACAGAAAAAAAAAAAGTGAAAGTCCAATGCTAAAAATAGGATGGTTATTGAAAATTCATTGTAAAATGGATGTTTTTGAAAGTAAAATGCTTGAATTGCAAGTTTTTTCAAAGTAAAATGCATAGATGAGAAAAAAATAAGAATGATGTTTTAATTATGTTACAGATAGAAAAGTTCTAGTACAATGCTAAAGATAGAATGGTTTTTGAAAATACAATGTAAAATGAAAGATTTTGAAAATAAAAAGCTTGAATTGCAATTTTTTTCAATGTAAAATGCATAGATAAGAAAAGTGAAGTTTGATATTTTAATGATGTTACAAAAAGAAAAGTTTAAGTACAATGCTAAAAATGGGATGATTATGCTATAACTGGATTTTTTTTTTCAAAATAAAATGCATAGATGAAAAAAGTGAAGTTTCAATGATGTTAAACAAAGAAAAAGTGAAAGTGCAATGCTGAAAATGGAATGATTTTTGAAAAATCAACGTAAAATGGAAGTTTTGGAATGCTTTAATCGGATTTTTTTTTCAAAAATAAAATGCATTGATGAACATTCAATGCAAAACGGATGTTTTTTGAATGTACAATGATTTAATGGGAAGTTTTTTCAAAATAAAATTAAAGCACCATGCTAATTGTAAAAGAATAAGAGGAGCAGGACATGAACATGAACATGACATACCCAACACTGAATTTATGACACACAACAAAATATAGAGTGGTTTAGTGGTAAAACATACCTGGAGTATGAAATGAAAGCAATTTGCTATTTCTGGATCCCCACTATGAAAGTGGAAATATACACATGTTTAGTATCACAGAACTGGTAAAAGAAAATTGAAATTGAAAAAGAATAACAGCATCAGGAAATGACATACCTTGGACTTGATATGAATATAATTCGTAAAAGAAAATTTCTTCTGTCTTTCCCATAACATGTGATGACAGCTCATACAAACACATACCACAAAACATAAGTCAAAAGCCATACATAATCAATGTAATGGGTAAACTTTTCTAAATTAAAATGCTGTAATAAATAAGAGTTCTGAAAGCATAACTTTAATAAGGGAAAAACTGAAAACACAATGCAATAGTGCAATCTTTTTTCTTGAATATAAAACTAACAAGTCTTATCAAAATTGCTTTCTATATATTTGGATAAATATTGATATAATTGGTTTCAGGAAATTAACCTTTGGAGATGTTGGTTTCCAGATGAGGTTGGGTTTGAAGGGGCCCACCATGGTTTCAGGTGGCAACATCCTGTAAAAAGAGTAAAACATTAGTTTGTGTTCATGAAAATTAAAAAGGCACAAACAACCTACAATTATAGTATTCCATAACAGAATCCCTAATCTAATAAAAAAAAAAACAGGTCACAAGCCCAATAAAAGTGTAAGTTTAATGCAACAAAGGAACTTCCCACCTCTAGTAATTTGGTTAACAGATTAAAACCAAAAGGATTCAAAAATACCTCAAGATTCTGAAATTGAGAAACAAATGGTGGAATAAAACTGGCAAAGAGAAACCATCTGTCCACTTCCGCTGTGAAAAGTGGAAAACCAGTCATTAAATGGCATAGACACCTGGTTTTACAAAAATGGGATGATTATGCTATAACTGGATTTTTTTTTTCAAAATAAAATGCATAGATGAAAAAAGTGAAGTTTCAATGATGTTAAACAAAGAAAAAGTGAAAGTGCAATGCTGAAAATGGAATGATTTTTGAAAAATCAACGTAAAATGGAAGTTTTGGAATGCTTTAATCGGATTTTTTTTTCAAAAATAAAATGCATTGATGAACATTCAATGCAAAACGGATGTTTTTTGAATGTACAATGATTTAATGGGAAGTTTTTTCAAAATAAAATTAAAGCACCATGCTAATTGTAAAAGAATAAGAGGAGCAGGACATGAACATGAACATGACATACCCAACACTGAATTTATGACACACAACAAAATATAGAGTGGTTTAGTGGTAAAACATACCTGGAGTATGAAATGAAAGCAATTTGCTATTTCTGGATCCCCACTATGAAAGTGGAAATATACACATGTTTAGTATCACAGAACTGGTAAAAGAAAATTGAAATTGAAAAAGAATAACAGCATCAGGAAATGACATACCTTGGACTTGATATGAATATAATTCGTAAAAGAAAATTTCTTCTGTCTTTCCCATAACATGTGATGACAGCTCATACAAACACATACCACAAAACATAAGTCAAAAGCCATACATAATCAATGTAATGGGTAAACTTTTCTAAATTAAAATGCTGTAATAAATAAGAGTTCTGAAAGCATAACTTTAATAAGGGAAAAACTGAAAACACAATGCAATAGTGCAATCTTTTTTCTTGAATATAAAACTAACAAGTCTTATCAAAATTGCTTTCTATATATTTGGATAAATATTGATATAATTGGTTTCAGGAAATTAACCTTTGGAGATGTTGGTTTCCAGATGAGGTTGGGTTTGAAGGGGCCCACCATGGTTTCAGGTGGCAACATCCTGTAAAAAGAGTAAAACATTAGTTTGTGTTCATGAAAATTAAAAAGGCACAAACAACCTACAATTATAGTATTCCATAACAGAATCCCTAATCTAATAAAAAAAAAAACAGGTCACAAGCCCAATAAAAGTGTAAGTTTAATGCAACAAAGGAACTTCCCACCTCTAGTAATTTGGTTAACAGATTAAAACCAAAAGGATTCAAAAATACCTCAAGATTCTGAAATTGAGAAACAAATGGTGGAATAAAACTGGCAAAGAGAAACCATCTGTCCACTTCCGCTGTGAAAAGTGGAAAACCAGTCATTAAATGGCATAGACACCTGGTTTTACAAAAATGGGATGATTATGCTATAACTGGATTTTTTTTTTCAAAATAAAATGCATAGATGAAAAAAGTGAAGTTTCAATGATGTTAAACAAAGAAAAAGTGAAAGTGCAATGCTGAAAATGGAATGATTTTTGAAAAATCAACGTAAAATGGAAGTTTTGGAATGCTTTAATCGGATTTTTTTTTCAAAAATAAAATGCATTGATGAACATTCAATGCAAAACGGATGTTTTTTGAATGTACAATGATTTAATGGGAAGTTTTTTCAAAATAAAATTAAAGCACCATGCTAATTGTAAAAGAATAAGAGGAGCAGGACATGAACATGAACATGACATACCCAACACTGAATTTATGACACACAACAAAATATAGAGTGGTTTAGTGGTAAAACATACCTGGAGTATGAAATGAAAGCAATTTGCTATTTCTGGATCCCCACTATGAAAGTGGAAATATACACATGTTTAGTATCACAGAACTGGTAAAAGAAAATTGAAATTGAAAAAGAATAACAGCATCAGGAAATGACATACCTTGGACTTGATATGAATATAATTCGTAAAAGAAAATTTCTTCTGTCTTTCCCATAACATGTGATGACAGCTCATACAAACACATACCACAAAACATAAGTCAAAAGCCATACATAATCAATGTAATGGGTAAACTTTTCTAAATTAAAATGCTGTAATAAATAAGAGTTCTGAAAGCATAACTTTAATAAGGGAAAAACTGAAAACACAATGCAATAGTGCAATCTTTTTTCTTGAATATAAAACTAACAAGTCTTATCAAAATTGCTTTCTATATATTTGGATAAATATTGATATAATTGGTTTCAGGAAATTAACCTTTGGAGATGTTGGTTTCCAGATGAGGTTGGGTTTGAAGGGGCCCACCATGGTTTCAGGTGGCAACATCCTGTAAAAAGAGTAAAACATTAGTTTGTGTTCATGAAAATTAAAAAGGCACAAACAACCTACAATTATAGTATTCCATAACAGAATCCCTAATCTAATAAAAAAAAAAACAGGTCACAAGCCCAATAAAAGTGTAAGTTTAATGCAACAAAGGAACTTCCCACCTCTAGTAATTTGGTTAACAGATTAAAACCAAAAGGATTCAAAAATACCTCAAGATTCTGAAATTGAGAAACAAATGGTGGAATAAAACTGGCAAAGAGAAACCATCTGTCCACTTCCGCTGTGAAAAGTGGAAAACCAGTCATTAAATGGCATAGACACCTGGTTTTACAAGAATGAAATTAATAATGATTAGATTGATAAATTAAGGAGTTAAAAATGATGTAATAAGATGAGAATAATTAATTATTAGGAAACAGGTTTAGAACAGAGCAGAACAGGATGCTGTGTCACCTGTTCCATCCAAGAATCATAGAGTTTTGGTTCCACTGAAAAAATGTTCTATTCCCAATTTAACCACCGGTAAGTTTTGGTGAGGTGACATGGCATGTAATTGACACGTCATCAAATGCATACCAACTAGACACCTTGTCGCCAATAACTTACCAGTTAAACCGGTCAACAAGCGACTCAGGTGGATTCTAGCAATTGGATAAAATCTAAATGACATTGTGAAGAGCAGACAACAATACTCTTGTATCACTCATCTTCAGTGCTTCAACAAGAGAGATAAAAGATTAAATTGTTGCCCCTGTGCATCATATCATATAATAGTTAAAACCATAGATGTGATTATAAATGGAAAAACTTGTACAGTTAAATAAATATATTCACAGCTTTTGTTTTTAGAAGTCTACTAATATTAGCACTTATCAGACGATTATAAGCAAATAACTACCTTTTGGACAGAAGCTTCTCAATTGATGCACATCCCAATAGCACGTTGCATGGCATGTTTAAGGGATTCACTTGCATTATTCAAACCATGGTATTCATAATTATCTGAAAAATGAAAAAAAAAAAAATACACAATCAATCACACATGAACAAAACAGAAAATGTTTAACAATGAACCTTGCTAGTAATATAAGACAGATTTCAAGCTAGTATGGATATACTTCTCATCAGAATTTTTTGGAGGATTAAAAAAAAAATAGAACTGAATGAGAATGACACCTTTAAAACAAGTGCCATTGTTGCTTGAAACACTCTTCTGGACAATATTTATAGTAGAAACTATATATCTTTAATACCCTTGCCTTATCCATTACCATTGGAAGCACCCTGCAAAAGTAAAGGATCAATAAGTTTTTCAGCAAACAGTTTTTAATTATCTAGTTGGCAGTTGCAATCAAAAGAGAAAAATAAAAAACATATTCATATCTTCAACCAAAGGAACAGCAGGGAAATGGAGTAACTGCCTTCATGTCCAAATCAAGATTCTTGAACAATATCTAAAAAGCATCAGCAAATCAGATAGTGAATACTCTAAAAACAAAAACATATATAGACAACAAACCTGGTATATAATATGTGGTAGTTCACCTTGATTTACAGTTTTTTCTTGAGATGATGCAGGGAAATGAAGTGGAGCAGCATGCAGCATGTTATCCACCAAAATAAAACGCATCAGCAAAACAGATAGTGAAATACTCTCAAAAAAAAAACATCTATACACAACAAATCTGGTATATTATATATGTGGTAATTCACCTTGATTTATAGTATTTTGTTGAGAGATGAAGCAACAGAAATCAGGGTTTCCTTTAATTTTCCTAACCCTGTCCTTCAAAAGAGATGAGATGTTCCAAATCCCAATAGCTTGAGAGTATAATCTGTGAGTACGCTACCTTCTTAACCTTCAGTAGCAGCAGCCTGAATGAAAAACAATAAAGATTTTAAATTTCTATCATGAAAGATTCAAAAAAAAAAAAAATTCAATCTTTTGCTACCTTCATGAAGACATCGATATCTGGATCAGGTTTTATGTTTGCATCTCCCTCTCTTCTCGACAATTCAGCCAACATCTCTATAATTTTTTTTGTACAATTTATGTTACACAAAACTTTATAATCTTCAAAAAGAAGAATGAAATAGAAAATTAGAATAAGGAAATAATCTGAAACTAACCATAACGTGAACCAACTTCTTGGCATCTTGCTGAAAAAGAATAACAGCAGCAGTAAATATAACCAAAATTTCTTCTCTGTCTTCCTGATCTAATAATAAAAAACAGGTCAAACCCAATAAAACTGCAAGTTTAATGAAACATAACAACTTCACACCTCAAGTAGATGTTAAATTAAAACCAACAGGGTTCAAAAATACCTCACGCTTGTAAAATTGAGGAACAGATAGTGGAATCAGACTGGAAAAAACAAACCCTCTGTCCACTATGGCCATCGCCTGTGAGAAGCGTCGATTTGGGTGAAAGCAGAGATATCGAAGAAAAAAGTGGATGAAAATCAATCGTTATGTCTCTGCTTTGCTTCAAGATTCTGGACATTTGGTTTGCTGAGATCAAACGAAAGAATATTTCAAGTGTTCGCTTCAGAGGGGTTGGGGCGTATAAGTTGATATTTGGGGTGAGAGGATCCGGTTTCAAGAAAACTTCTTCTCTGTCTTTCCAATAAAAATAAAACATGTGATGACAGCTTCTACAAACACATACCACAAAACATAATCAATGTAATGGGTAAACTTTTTTAAACTAAATTAAAATGTTGCAATAAATAAGAGTTCTGGAAGCATAACTTTAACAAAGGGGAAAACTGAAAACACAATGCAATAGTGCAATCTTTTTTCTTGAATATAAAACTAACAGGTCTTATCAAAATTGCTTTCTATATATTTGGATAAATATTGATGTAATTGGTTTCAAGAAATTAACCTTTGGAGATGTTGGTTTCCAGATGAGGTTGGCCCACCATGGTTTCAGGTGGCAACATCCTGTAAAAAGAGTAAAACATTAGTTTGTGTTCATGAAAATTAAAAAGGCACAAACAACCTACAATTATAGTATTCCATAACAGAATCCCTAATCTAATAAATAAAAAAATAGGTCACAAGCCCAATAAAAGTGTAAGTTTGGTGAAACGTAGGCACTTCACAGCTCTAGTAAAATTCAGTTAAATTAAAACCAAAAATACCTCAAGTAAATGTGAAATTGGGAAACAAATGGTTGAATCAAACTGGCAAAAAGAAACCCTGTCAAATTCCACTGTGAAAAGTGGAAAACCAGTCATTAAATATAAATAGCATAGACACCTGGGAAATTAATATAAATTAAGGAGTTAAAAATGATGTAATAAGATGAGAATATTTAATTATTAGTTAACAAGTTCAGAACAGAACATGATGCTGTGTCACCTGTTCCATCCAAGAATCATAGAGTTTTGGTGACATTCTATTCCCCGTTTAACCAACCAACCGGTAAGTTTTGGTGAGGTTACATGGCATGGCATGTATTTGACACGTCATCAAAGGTAAATATAATAAAGGTCATAGAATTGTCAAATGCATAGACCCCATGTCACCAATAACTTACCAGTTAAAACAGTCAACAAGCGACTCAGGTGGATTCTAGGCAGCAATTAGGAGCAAGATCAATGACCTTGAATAAAATGTGAATGACATTGTGAAGAGCTGACAATAATACTCTTGCATCACTCATCTTCAGTGCTTCAACAAGGGAGATAAAAGATTATGTTGATGCCCCTGTGTTGATACAATAGTTAAAACCATAGCTGTGATTATAAATGGATAAAACTTGTACAGTTAAATAAATATATTAATAGCTTTTGTTTTTATAAGTCTAATAATATTAGCACTTATCAGACGATTAAAGGCAAATAGCTACCTTTTGGACAGAAGCTTCTCAATTGATGCAGATCCCAATAACAAGTTGCATGGCATGTTTAAGGGATTCACTTGCATTATTCAAACCAGAGTATTCAGAGTTTCTTATCTGAAAAATTAAAAAATAACACAATCAATCACACATGAACAAAACAGAAAATGTTTAACAATGAACTTTGCTAGTAATATAAGACAGATTTCAAGCTAGTATGGATATCGTTCTCATCAGAATTTGAAGGATTCAAAAAAAAAGAACTAACTGAATAAGAAGAATGACACCTTTAAAACAAGTGACATTGTTGCTAGTGAAACACTCTTCTGGACAATATATATATATATATATATATATATATATATATATATATATATATATATATATATCTTTAATACCCTTGCCTTATCCATTACCATTGGAAGCATCCTGCAAAAGTAAAGGATCAATAAGTTTTTCAGAAAATAAAAAGAGAAAAATAAAAGCACATTCATATCTTCAACAAAAGGATCAGTAGAGAAATGCATGCTGTCCACCAAAATAGAAGGCACCAGAAAATAAAATAGTGAAATAGCTTGAATACTCTAAAAACAAAACCACAACAAATCTGGTATATAATATATGTGGTAATTCACCTTGATTTACAGTATTTTGTTGAGATGAAGCAACAGAAATCAGGGTTTCCTTCAATTTTCCTAACCCTGTCCTTCATGTCCAAATCAAGATTCTTGAACAATATCTAAAAGGGAAAACCAACATGGGAATATGTACAAAATCACAATAGTACATGTGCTACACATACATAGATTCAAACATACTTCAATTGAAAACATAAGAACTGAGATTTGGCATTGCATGAATTTCAGCAACTAATCCAAGAATCCCCATAGTCCAAGGATTAGGTGGTTGATATCATATATCCCACCTAAGTCAAGAAGATGAAAAAAAACAAAATATACCTCTGTAATTAGCAATAAACGCTCTTCAGAACCTATCTGTATGAGCTCGGAACTTAGAAGAACCTGTTGCATTCCCACATAACAAAATAAAACCAACAAGGTTCAAAAATACATCAAGATTGTGAAACTGGGAAACAAATAGTGGACTCAGACTAACCCTACGTCTACTATGACCATCGCCTGTGAGAGGCGTCGATTTGGGTGAAAGCAGACATGTCGAAGAAAAAAAGGGATGAAAATCACTCGTTATTTCTCTGCTTTGCTTCAAGATTCTGGACGTTCAATTCTCAAAAAGGGGATGAAATTTCTCATTTCTCTGCTTTGCATAGATGAGAAATGAGAAATTTCATGTTTCAAAGATGTTACATAAAGAAAGAGTTAAAATATAATGATAAAAATGGATAATTTTTGAGAATTGAATGTTAAATGAAAGTTTTTTATAGTAGATTGCTTTAATTGTAATGTTTTTTCAAAGTAAAATGCATACATGAGAAAAAGTTTAGGTACAATGCTTAAAACGAGATATTTTTGAAAATCGGGTGTCAAATGAATGTTTTTGAAAATAAAATACTTTGATTGTAAGTTTTTCCAAATTAAAATGCATAGATGAGAAATGAGAAGTTTGTTGTTTCAAAGATGTTACATAAGGAAAAGTTAAAGTAAAATGATAAAAATTGGATGATTCATGAAAAATGAATGTGAAATGGAAATTTTTGAAAGTACAATGCTTTAATTATAAGTTTTTTTCAACGTATATGCATAGATGAGAAAAAGCTAAAGTACAATGCTAAAAATGGGTGATTTTAGAAAATTGAATGTAAAATGGAAAATTTTGAAAATATAATGCTTTGATTGAAACTTTTTTCAAAGTAAAATGCATAGATGAGAAATGAGAAGTTTGATGTTTCGATGATGTTACATTAAGAAAAAGTACAATGCTAAAAATGTGATTATTTTAAAAAACTCAATGTAAAATGGAAAGTTTTTGAAAGTAGAATGTTTTAACTGTAAGATTTTTCAAAGTAAAATACATAGATGAGAAAAAAAAAGGTTTGATGTTTCAATGATGTTATAGAAAAGAAAGTTAAAGTACAATCCTAAAATGGGATGATTTTTGAAAGTTGAATGTAAAATGGGAAGCTTTTGAAAGTAGAATGCTTTATGTCTAATTTTTTTCAAAGGAAAACACATAGATGAGAAAAAAGAAGTTTGATGTTTTAATTATGTTACAGAAAGAAAAGTTAAACTACAATGCTAAAAATAGAATGGTTTTTGAAAATTCAATGTAAAATGGAAGTTTTTAAAAAAAGAATGCTTGAATTGCAAGTTTTTTCAATGTAAATGCATAGATGAGAAAAAAAAAATAAGAGTGATGTTTCAATGATGTTACACAAAGAAAAAGGTAAAGTACAATGTTAAAAATGTGATGATTTTTTTAAATTCAATGTAAAATAGAAATTTTTGAAAGTAAAATGCTTTATTTGGAATTTTTTGAAAGTAAAATGCATAGATGAGAAAAGAGAATTTGATGTTTTAATGATGTTACAAAAAGAAAAGTTAAAGTACAATGCTAAAAAAAGGGATGATTTTGAAAGTAGAATTTGGTGGACAACAGAATGCTTTAATTGGAAATTTTTTAAAAAGTAAAATGCATAGATGAGAAAAGTAAAGTTTGATGTTTCAGTGGTGTTATAGAAAGAAAAGTAAAAGTAGAACACTAAATAAAAATGGGATGATTTTTGAAAATTCAATGCAAAATGGATGATTTTTATTGAAAGTAGAATGCTTTAAAGGGAAGTTGTTTCAAAGTAAAATGCATAGATGAGAAAAAGAGAAGTCTGATGTTTCATTGATGTTAGATAAAGAAAAGTGAAAGTAGGATGCTAAAAATAGGAGGATTTATGAAAACTCAATGCAAAATGGATGTTTTTGAATGCACAATGAGTTAATGGGAAGTTTTTTCAAAGTAAAATTAAAGCACAATGCTAATTGTAAAAGACAAAGAGAAGCAGGACATGACTGAATTTATGACACACAGCAAAATATAGAGTGGTTTAGTGGTGGAACATACCTGGAGTATGAATTATGAAATGAAAGTACTTTCCTATTTCTGGAGTATCACACAATTGTATCTTATAATGTCAATGAAAAATTTGAAATTGAAAAAGAATAACAGCAGTAGGAGATGACATACCTTGGACTAAATATGAATATTATTTGGTAAAAGAAATTTTCTTCTGTCTTTCCCATAACATGTGATGACAGCTCCTACAAACACATACCACAAAACATAACTCATAAGCCATACATAATCAATATAATGGGTAAAGTTTTTTAAATTAAATTAAAATGTTGCAATAAATAAGAGTTCTGGAAGCATAACTTTAACAAGGGAAAAACTGAAAACACAATGCAATAGTGCAATCTTTTTTCTTGAATATAAAACTAACAGGTCTTATCAAAATTGCTTTCTATATATTTGGATAAATATTGATGTAATTGGTTTCAAGAAATTAACCTTTGGAGATGTTGGTTTCCAAATGAGGTTAGGTTTAAAGGGGCCCACAATGGTTTCAGGTGGCAACATCCTGTAAAAAGAGTAAAATATTAGTTTGCGTTCATGAAAATTGAAAAGGCAGAAACAACCTACAATTATAGTATTCCATAACAGAATCCCTAATCTAATAAATAAAAAAATAGGTCACAAGCCCAATAAAAGTGTAAGTTTAATGCAACAAAGGAACTTCCCACCTCTAGTAATTTGGTTAACAGATTAAAACCAAAAGGATTCAAAAATACCTCAAGATTCTGAAATTGAGAAACAAATGGTGGAATAAAACTGGCAAAGAGAAACCATCTGTCCACTTCCGCTGTGAAAAGTGGAAAACCAGTCATTAAATGGCATAGACACCTGGTTTTACAAGAATGAAATTAATAATGATTAGATTGATAAATTAAGGAGTTAAAAATGATGTAATAAGATGAGAATAATTAATTATTAGGAAACAGGTTTAGAACAGAGCAGAACAGGATGCTGTGTCACCTGTTCCATCCAAGAATCATAGAGTTTTGGTTCCACTGAAAAAATGTTCTATTCCCAATTTAACCACCGGTAAGTTTTGGTGAGGTGACATGGCATGTAATTGACACGTCATCAAATGCATACCAACTAGACACCTTGTCGCCAATAACTTACCAGTTAAACCGGTCAACAAGCGACTCAGGTGGATTCTAGCAATTGGATAAAATCTAAATGACATTGTGAAGAGCAGACAACAATACTCTTGTATCACTCATCTTCAGTGCTTCAACAAGAGAGATAAAAGATTAAATTGTTGCCCCTGTGCATCATATCATATAATAGTTAAAACCATAGATGTGATTATAAATGGAAAAACTTGTACAGTTAAATAAATATATTCACAGCTTTTGTTTTTAGAAGTCTACTAATATTAGCACTTATCAGACGATTATAAGCAAATAACTACCTTTTGGACAGAAGCTTCTCAATTGATGCACATCCCAATAGCACGTTGCATGGCATGTTTAAGGGATTCACTTGCATTATTCAAACCATGGTATTCATAATTATCTGAAAAATGAAAAAAAAAAAAATACACAATCAATCACACATGAACAAAACAGAAAATGTTTAACAATGAACCTTGCTAGTAATATAAGACAGATTTCAAGCTAGTATGGATATACTTCTCATCAGAATTTTTTGGAGGATTAAAAAAAAAATAGAACTGAATGAGAATGACACCTTTAAAACAAGTGCCATTGTTGCTTGAAACACTCTTCTGGACAATATTTATAGTAGAAACTATATATCTTTAATACCCTTGCCTTATCCATTACCATTGGAAGCACCCTGCAAAAGTAAAGGATCAATAAGTTTTTCAGCAAACAGTTTTTAATTATCTAGTTGGCAGTTGCAATCAAAAGAGAAAAATAAAAAACATATTCATATCTTCAACCAAAGGAACAGCAGGGAAATGGAGTAACTGCCTTCATGTCCAAATCAAGATTCTTGAACAATATCTAAAAAGCATCAGCAAATCAGATAGTGAATACTCTAAAAACAAAAACATATATAGACAACAAACCTGGTATATAATATGTGGTAGTTCACCTTGATTTACAGTTTTTTCTTGAGATGATGCAGGGAAATGAAGTGGAGCAGCATGCAGCATGTTATCCACCAAAATAAAACGCATCAGCAAAACAGATAGTGAAATACTCTCAAAAAAAAAACATCTATACACAACAAATCTGGTATATTATATATGTGGTAATTCACCTTGATTTATAGTATTTTGTTGAGAGATGAAGCAACAGAAATCAGGGTTTCCTTTAATTTTCCTAACCCTGTCCTTCAAAAGAGATGAGATGTTCCAAATCCCAATAGCTTGAGAGTATAATCTGTGAGTACGCTACCTTCTTAACCTTCAGTAGCAGCAGCCTGAATGAAAAACAATAAAGATTTTAAATTTCTATCATGAAAGATTCAAAAAAAAAAAAAATTCAATCTTTTGCTACCTTCATGAAGACATCGATATCTGGATCAGGTTTTATGTTTGCATCTCCCTCTCTTCTCGACAATTCAGCCAACATCTCTATAATTTTTTTTGTACAATTTATGTTACACAAAACTTTATAATCTTCAAAAAGAAGAATGAAATAGAAAATTAGAATAAGGAAATAATCTGAAACTAACCATAACGTGAACCAACTCCTTGGCATCTTGCTGAAAAAGAATAACAGCAGCAGTAAATATAACCAAAATTTCTTCTCTGTCTTCCTGATCTAATAAAAAAAAACAGGTCAAACCCAATAAAACTGCAAGTTTAATGAAACATAACAACTTCACACCTCAAGTAGATGTTAAATTAAAACCAACAGGGTTCAAAAATACCTCACGCTTGTAAAATTGAGGAACAGATAGTGGAATCAGACTGGAAAAAACAAACCCTCTGTCCACTATGGCCATCGCCTGTGAGAAGCGTCGATTTGGGTGAAAGCAGAGATATCGAAGAAAAAAGTGGATGAAAATCAATCGTTATGTCTCTGCTTTGCTTCAAGATTCTGGACATTTGGTTTGCTGAGATCAAACGAAAGAATATTTCAAGTGTTCGCTTCAGAGGGGTTGGGGCGTATAAGTTGATATTTGGGGTGAGAGGATCCGGTTTCAAGAAAACTTCTTCTCTGTCTTTCCAATAAAAATAAAACATGTGATGACAGCTTCTACAAACACATACCACAAAACATAATCAATGTAATGGGTAAACTTTTTTAAACTAAATTAAAATGTTGCAATAAATAAGAGTTCTGGAAGCATAACTTTAACAAAGGGGAAAACTGAAAACACAATGCAATAGTGCAATCTTTTTTCTTGAATATAAAACTAACAGGTCTTATCAAAATTGCTTTCTATATATTTGGATAAATATTGATGTAATTGGTTTCAAGAAATTAACCTTTGGAGATGTTGGTTTCCAGATGAGGTTGGCCCACCATGGTTTCAGGTGGCAACATCCTGTAAAAAGAGTAAAACATTAGTTTGTGTTCATGAAAATTAAAAAGGCACAAACAACCTACAATTATAGTATTCCATAACAGAATCCCTAATCTAATAAATAAAAAAATAGGTCACAAGCCCAATAAAAGTGTAAGTTTGGTGAAACGTAGGCACTTCACAGCTCTAGTAAAATTCAGTTAAATTAAAACCAAAAATACCTCAAGTAAATGTGAAATTGGGAAACAAATGGTTGAATCAAACTGGCAAAAAGAAACCCTGTCAAATTCCACTGTGAAAAGTGGAAAACCAGTCATTAAATATAAATAGCATAGACACCTGGGAAATTAATATAAATTAAGGAGTTAAAAATGATGTAATAAGATGAGAATATTTAATTATTAGTTAACAAGTTCAGAACAGAACATGATGCTGTGTCACCTGTTCCATCCAAGAATCATAGAGTTTTGGTGACATTCTATTCCCCGTTTAACCAACCAACCGGTAAGTTTTGGTGAGGTTACATGGCATGGCATGTATTTGACACGTCATCAAAGGTAAATATAATAAAGGTCATAGAATTGTCAAATGCATAGACCCCATGTCACCAATAACTTACCAGTTAAAACAGTCAACAAGCGACTCAGGTGGATTCTAGGCAGCAATTAGGAGCAAGATCAATGACCTTGAATAAAATGTGAATGACATTGTGAAGAGCTGACAATAATACTCTTGCATCACTCATCTTCAGTGCTTCAACAAGGGAGATAAAAGATTATGTTGATGCCCCTGTGTTGATACAATAGTTAAAACCATAGCTGTGATTATAAATGGATAAAACTTGTACAGTTAAATAAATATATTAATAGCTTTTGTTTTTATAAGTCTAATAATATTAGCACTTATCAGACGATTAAAGGCAAATAGCTACCTTTTGGACAGAAGCTTCTCAATTGATGCAGATCCCAATAACAAGTTGCATGGCATGTTTAAGGGATTCACTTGCATTATTCAAACCAGAGTATTCAGAGTTTCTTATCTGAAAAATTAAAAAATAACACAATCAATCACACATGAACAAAACAGAAAATGTTTAACAATGAACTTTGCTAGTAATATAAGACAGATTTCAAGCTAGTATGGATATCGTTCTCATCAGAATTTGAAGGATTCAAAAAAAAAGAACTAACTGAATAAGAAGAATGACACCTTTAAAACAAGTGACATTGTTGCTAGTGAAACACTCTTCTGGACAATATATATATATATATATATATATATATATATATATATATATATATATATCTTTAATACCCTTGCCTTATCCATTACCATTGGAAGCATCCTGCAAAAGTAAAGGATCAATAAGTTTTTCAGAAAATAAAAAGAGAAAAATAAAAGCACATTCATATCTTCAACAAAAGGATCAGTAGAGAAATGCATGCTGTCCACCAAAATAGAAGGCACCAGAAAATAAAATAGTGAAATAGCTTGAATACTCTAAAAACAAAACCACAACAAATCTGGTATATAATATATGTGGTAATTCACCTTGATTTACAGTATTTTGTTGAGATGAAGCAACAGAAATCAGGGTTTCCTTCAATTTTCCTAACCCTGTCCTTCATGTCCAAATCAAGATTCTTGAACAATATCTAAAAGGGAAAACCAACATGGGAATATGTACAAAATCACAATAGTACATGTGCTACACATACATAGATTCAAACATACTTCAATTGAAAACATAAGAACTGAGATTTGGCATTGCATGAATTTCAGCAACTAATCCAAGAATCCCCATAGTCCAAGGATTAGGTGGTTGATATCATATATCCCACCTAAGTCAAGAAGATGAAAAAAAACAAAATATACCTCTGTAATTAGCAATAAACGCTCTTCAGAACCTATCTGTATGAGCTCGGAACTTAGAAGAACCTGTTGCATTCCCACATAACAAAATAAAACCAACAAGGTTCAAAAATACATCAAGATTGTGAAACTGGGAAACAAATAGTGGACTCAGACTAACCCTACGTCTACTATGACCATCGCCTGTGAGAGGCGTCGATTTGGGTGAAAGCAGACATGTCGAAGAAAAAAAGGGATGAAAATCACTCGTTATTTCTCTGCTTTGCTTCAAGATTCTGGACGTTCAATTCTCAAAAAGGGGATGAAATTTCTCATTTCTCTGCTTTGCATAGATGAGAAATGAGAAATTTCATGTTTCAAAGATGTTACATAAAGAAAGAGTTAAAATATAATGATAAAAATGGATAATTTTTGAGAATTGAATGTTAAATGAAAGTTTTTTATAGTAGATTGCTTTAATTGTAATGTTTTTTCAAAGTAAAATGCATACATGAGAAAAAGTTTAGGTACAATGCTTAAAACGAGATATTTTTGAAAATCGGGTGTCAAATGAATGTTTTTGAAAATAAAATACTTTGATTGTAAGTTTTTCCAAATTAAAATGCATAGATGAGAAATGAGAAGTTTGTTGTTTCAAAGATGTTACATAAGGAAAAGTTAAAGTAAAATGATAAAAATTGGATGATTCATGAAAAATGAATGTGAAATGGAAATTTTTGAAAGTACAATGCTTTAATTATAAGTTTTTTTCAACGTATATGCATAGATGAGAAAAAGCTAAAGTACAATGCTAAAAATGGGTGATTTTAGAAAATTGAATGTAAAATGGAAAATTTTGAAAATTTTGATTGAAACTTTTTTCAAAGTAAAATGCATAGATGAGAAATGAGAAGTTTGATGTTTCGATGATGTTACATTAAGAAAAAGTACAATGCTAAAAATGTGATTATTTTAAAAAACTCAATGTAAAATGGAAAGTTTTTGAAAGTAGAATGTTTTAACTGTAAGATTTTTCAAAGTAAAATACATAGATGAGAAAAAAAAAGGTTTGATGTTTCAATGATGTTATAGAAAAGAAAGTTAAAGTACAATCCTAAAATGGGATGATTTTTGAAAGTTGAATGTAAAATGGGAAGCTTTTGAAAGTAGAATGCTTTATGTCTAATTTTTTTCAAAGGAAAACACATAGATGAGAAAAAAGAAGTTTGATGTTTTAATTATGTTACAGAAAGAAAAGTTAAACTACAATGCTAAAAATAGAATGGTTTTTGAAAATTCAATGTAAAATGGAAGTTTTTAAAAAAAGAATGCTTGAATTGCAAGTTTTTTCAATGTAAATGCATAGATGAGAAAAAAAAAATAAGAGTGATGTTTCAATGATGTTACACAAAGAAAAAGGTAAAGTACAATGTTAAAAATGTGATGATTTTTTTAAATTCAATGTAAAATAGAAATTTTTGAAAGTAAAATGCTTTATTTGGAATTTTTTGAAAGTAAAATGCATAGATGAGAAAAGAGAATTTGATGTTTTAATGATGTTACAAAAAGAAAAGTTAAAGTACAATGCTAAAAAAAGGGATGATTTTGAAAGTAGAATTTGGTGGACAACAGAATGCTTTAATTGGAAATTTTTTAAAAAGTAAAATGCATAGATGAGAAAAGTAAAGTTTGATGTTTCAGTGGTGTTATAGAAAGAAAAGTAAAAGTAGAACACTAAATAAAAATGGGATGATTTTTGAAAATTCAATGCAAAATGGATGATTTTTATTGAAAGTAGAATGCTTTAAAGGGAAGTTGTTTCAAAGTAAAATGCATAGATGAGAAAAAGAGAAGTCTGATGTTTCATTGATGTTAGATAAAGAAAAGTGAAAGTAGGATGCTAAAAATAGGAGGATTTATGAAAACTCAATGCAAAATGGATGTTTTTGAATGCACAATGAGTTAATGGGAAGTTTTTTCAAAGTAAAATTAAAGCACAATGCTAATTGTAAAAGACAAAGAGAAGCAGGACATGACTGAATTTATGACACACAGCAAAATATAGAGTGGTTTAGTGGTGGAACATACCTGGAGTATGAATTATGAAATGAAAGTACTTTCCTATTTCTGGAGTATCACACAATTGTATCTTATAATGTCAATGAAAAATTTGAAATTGAAAAAGAATAACAGCAGTAGGAGATGACATACCTTGGACTAAATATGAATATTATTTGGTAAAAGAAATTTTCTTCTGTCTTTCCCATAACATGTGATGACAGCTCCTACAAACACATACCACAAAACATAACTCATAAGCCATACATAATCAATATAATGGGTAAAGTTTTTTAAATTAAATTAAAATGTTGCAATAAATAAGAGTTCTGGAAGCATAACTTTAACAAGGGAAAAACTGAAAACACAATGCAATAGTGCAATCTTTTTTCTTGAATATAAAACTAACAGGTCTTATCAAAATTGCTTTCTATATATTTGGATAAATATTGATGTAATTGGTTTCAAGAAATTAACCTTTGGAGATGTTGGTTTCCAAATGAGGTTAGGTTTAAAGGGGCCCACAATGGTTTCAGGTGGCAACATCCTGTAAAAAGAGTAAAATATTAGTTTGCGTTCATGAAAATTGAAAAGGCAGAAACAACCTACAATTATAGTATTCCATAACAGAATCCCTAATCTAATAAATAAAAAAATAGGTCACAAGCCCAATAAAAGTGTAAGTTTAATGCAACAAAGGAACTTCCCACCTCTAGTAATTTGGTTAACAGATTAAAACCAAAAGGATTCAAAAATACCTCAAGATTCTGAAATTGAGAAACAAATGGTGGAATAAAACTGGCAAAGAGAAACCATCTGTCCACTTCCGCTGTGAAAAGTGGAAAACCAGTCATTAAATGGCATAGACACCTGGTTTTACAAGAATGAAATTAATAATGATTAGATTGATAAATTAAGGAGTTAAAAATGATGTAATAAGATGAGAATAATTAATTATTAGGAAACAGGTTTAGAACAGAGCAGAACAGGATGCTGTGTCACCTGTTCCATCCAAGAATCATAGAGTTTTGGTTCCACTGAAAAAATGTTCTATTCCCAATTTAACCACCGGTAAGTTTTGGTGAGGTGACATGGCATGTAATTGACACGTCATCAAATGCATACCAACTAGACACCTTGTCGCCAATAACTTACCAGTTAAACCGGTCAACAAGCGACTCAGGTGGATTCTAGCAATTGGATAAAATCTAAATGACATTGTGAAGAGCAGACAACAATACTCTTGTATCACTCATCTTCAGTGCTTCAACAAGAGAGATAAAAGATTAAATTGTTGCCCCTGTGCATCATATCATATAATAGTTAAAACCATAGATGTGATTATAAATGGAAAAACTTGTACAGTTAAATAAAAATATTCACAGCTTTTGTTTTTGGAAGTCTAATAATATTAGCACTTATCAGACGATTATAAGCAAATAAATAGCTACCTTTTGGACAGAATCTTCTCCATTGATGCACATCCCAATAGCACGTTGCATGGCATGTTTAAGGGATTCACTTGCATTATTCAAACCATGGTATTCAGAGTTTCTTAATTATCTGAAAAATGAAAAAAAAAAAAATACACAATCAATCACACATGAACAAAACAGAAAATGTTTAACAATGAACCTTGCTAGTAATATAAGACAGATTTCAAGCTAGTATGGATATACTTCTCATCAGAATTTTTTGGAGGATTAAAAAAAAAATAGAACTGAATGAGAATGACACCTTTAAAACAAGTGCCATTGTTGCTTGAAACACTCTTCTGGACAATATTTATAGTAGAAACTATATATCTTTAATACCCTTGCCTTATCCATTACCATTGGAAGCACCCTGCAAAAGTAAAGGATCAATAAGTTTTTCAGCAAACAGTTTTTAATTATCTAGTTGGCAGTTGCAATCAAAAGAGAAAAATAAAAAACATATTCATATCTTCAACCAAAGGAACAGCAGGGAAATGGAGTAACTGCCTTCATGTCCAAATCAAGATTCTTGAACAATATCTAAAAAGCATCAGCAAATCAGATAGTGAATACTCTAAAAACAAAAACATATATAGACAACAAACCTGGTATATAATATGTGGTAGTTCACCTTGATTTACAGTTTTTTCTTGAGATGATGCAGGGAAATGAAGTGGAGCAGCATGCAGCATGTTATCCACCAAAATAAAACGCATCAGCAAAACAGATAGTGAAATACTCTCAAAAAAAAAACATCTATACACAACAAATCTGGTATATTATATATGTGGTAATTCACCTTGATTTATAGTATTTTGTTGAGAGATGAAGCAACAGAAATCAGGGTTTCCTTTAATTTTCCTAACCCTGTCCTTCAAAAGAGATGAGATGTTCCAAATCCCAATAGCTTGAGAGTATAATCTGTGAGTACGCTACCTTCTTAACCTTCAGTAGCAGCAGCCTGAATGAAAAACAATAAAGATTTTAAATTTCTATCATGAAAGATTCAAAAAAAAAAAAAATTCAATCTTTTGCTACCTTCATGAAGACATCGATATCTGGATCAGGTTTTATGTTTGCATCTCCCTCTCTTCTCGACAATTCAGCCAACATCTCTATAATTTTTTTTGTACAATTTATGTTACACAAAACTTTATAATCTTCAAAAAGAAGAATGAAATAGAAAATTAGAATAAGGAAATAATCTGAAACTAACCATAACGTGAACCAACTTCTTGGCATCTTGCTGAAAAAGAATAACAGCAGCAGTAAATATAACCAAAATTTCTTCTCTGTCTTCCTGATCTAATAATAAAAAACAGGTCAAACCCAATAAAACTGCAAGTTTAATGAAACATAACAACTTCACACCTCAAGTAGATGTTAAATTAAAACCAACAGGGTTCAAAAATACCTCACGCTTGTAAAATTGAGGAACAGATAGTGGAATCAGACTGGAAAAAACAAACCCTCTGTCCACTATGGCCATCGCCTGTGAGAAGCGTCGATTTGGGTGAAAGCAGAGATATCGAAGAAAAAAGTGGATGAAAATCAATCGTTATGTCTCTGCTTTGCTTCAAGATTCTGGACATTTGGTTTGCTGAGATCAAACGAAAGAATATTTCAAGTGTTCGCTTCAGAGGGGTTGGGGCGTATAAGTTGATATTTGGGGTGAGAGGATCCGGTTTCAAGAAAACTTCTTCTCTGTCTTTCCAATAAAAATAAAACATGTGATGACAGCTTCTACAAACACATACCACAAAACATAATCAATGTAATGGGTAAACTTTTTTAAACTAAATTAAAATGTTGCAATAAATAAGAGTTCTGGAAGCATAACTTTAACAAAGGGGAAAACTGAAAACACAATGCAATAGTGCAATCTTTTTTCTTGAATATAAAACTAACAGGTCTTATCAAAATTGCTTTCTATATATTTGGATAAATATTGATGTAATTGGTTTCAAGAAATTAACCTTTGGAGATGTTGGTTTCCAGATGAGGTTGGCCCACCATGGTTTCAGGTGGCAACATCCTGTAAAAAGAGTAAAACATTAGTTTATGTTCATGAAAATTAAAAAGGCACAAACAACCTACAATTATAGTATTCCATAACAGAATCCCTAATCTAATAAATAAAAAAATAGGTCACAAGCCCAATAAAAGTGTAAGTTTGGTGAAACGTAGGCACTTCACAGCTCTAGTAAAATTCAGTTAAATTAAAACCAAAAATACCTCAAGTAAATGTGAAATTGGGAAACAAATGGTTGAATCAAACTGGCAAAAAGAAACCCTGTCAAATTCCACTGTGAAAAGTGGAAAACCAGTCATTAAATATAAATAGCATAGACACCTGGGAAATTAATATAAATTAAGGAGTTAAAAATGATGTAATAAGATGAGAATATTTAATTATTAGTTAACAAGTTCAGAACAGAACATGATGCTGTGTCACCTGTTCCATCCAAGAATCATAGAGTTTTGGTGACATTCTATTCCCCGTTTAACCAACCAACCGGTAAGTTTTGGTGAGGTTACATGGCATGGCATGTATTTGACACGTCATCAAAGGTAAATATAATAAAGGTCATAGAATTGTCAAATGCATAGACCCCATGTCACCAATAACTTACCAGTTAAAACAGTCAACAAGCGACTCAGGTGGATTCTAGGCAGCAATTAGGAGCAAGATCAATGACCTTGAATAAAATGTGAATGACATTGTGAAGAGCTGACAATAATACTCTTGCATCACTCATCTTCAGTGCTTCAACAAGGGAGATAAAAGATTATGTTGATGCCCCTGTGTTGATACAATAGTTAAAACCATAGCTGTGATTATAAATGGATAAAACTTGTACAGTTAAATAAATATATTAATAGCTTTTGTTTTTATAAGTCTAATAATATTAGCACTTATCAGACGATTAAAGGCAAATAGCTACCTTTTGGACAGAAGCTTCTCAATTGATGCAGATCCCAATAACAAGTTGCATGGCATGTTTAAGGGATTCACTTGCATTATTCAAACCAGAGTATTCAGAGTTTCTTATCTGAAAAATTAAAAAATAACACAATCAATCACACATGAACAAAACAGAAAATGTTTAACAATGAACTTTGCTAGTAATATAAGACAGATTTCAAGCTAGTATGGATATCGTTCTCATCAGAATTTGAAGGATTCAAAAAAAAAGAACTAACTGAATAAGAAGAATGACACCTTTAAAACAAGTGACATTGTTGCTAGTGAAACACTCTTCTGGACAATATATATATATATATATATATATATATATATATATCTTTAATACCCTTGCCTTATCCATTACCATTGGAAGCATCCTGCAAAAGTAAAGGATCAATAAGTTTTTCAGCAAATAAAAAGAGAAAAATAAAAGCACATTCATATCTTCAACAAAAGGATCAGTAGAGAAATGCATGCTGTCCACCAAAATAGAAGGCACCAGAAAATAAAATAGTGAAATAGCTTGAATACTCTAAAAACAAAACCACAACAAATCTGGTATATAATATATGTGGTAATTCACCTTGATTTACAGTATTTTGTTGAGATGAAGCAACAGAAATCAGGGTTTCCTTCAATTTTCCTAACCCTGTCCTTCATGTCCAAATCAAGATTCTTGAACAATATCTAAAAGGGAAAACCAACATGGGAATATGTACAAAATCACAATAGTACATGTGCTACACATACATAGATTCAAACATACTTCAATTGAAACTTGGAACCCAACACATGGGTTCCTTTTACCTCCCAACACATTCTCAACATCAGCTTGAGTTCATCTTCTGTCACAGATGGCTCACTGGAAATCATTAACTTAAATGAAATTTAAAGTATTTGAAGTTAAAATAAATGGCTAACCTTTTCCCTTTTAAACCAACCAACAACTTTAAGCATTCCCATTGAAATAAAAGCTACTACTCTTCAACCTGGATATAAAACAATTACAGGCCATACCTATTTAATACTTGTTAATGCTAATTTTATTAGTATAAAGTATAAATACAGTTGGGACTTTCCTTTTTCTTTTTCTAATGTCAGCAAGGGCTCCCTAGCTCCCCTGTTCCCTTCTTTCACCAAAACCTAACACAAACTTAAAATGAATTTAAAATCTAATCCTGTTATTGACTGATCATAACCCCCAGTATTTGCAGATTTTAAACCTGTATTTTTCATTCAGTGGATAATCTGACGAGCAAACTCACTAAAATCAATTTTTTTTTTCTGATAAAAACTCAAAATTTGAAATGATTCAAGATTTTTTTAAACCACTTTTGTTAATTAGAAGAGCAGAATCACAATCATCACAACAAAATAGCTGTTGAATCCAATTTAACTTTTAAAGTCCAATTTTTAAGCAAAATCAAACAAGTTTTGATATTTTAAAATAAAAATGTTTGGATGATGATATGATATGATAATAACTGAAAAAGGTGGAAATACATAATAGCAAGAATTACCTTCATACCACCACCCATGGAAGAACCAGTCAGTTAACTAACTGTCATCGGAAACCCTGCCTGCAAATTTAAAATAAAAATATTAAAAGTGGAATGTCTCTATTCTATGTTTATAATAAAAAAACAACCTCCAAATCATAATTGCTACCTATTTCAAAACATCAACCCATAATTAGACAGTCTATAGAAATACATTTATAGCAATAAGCATCATTTTAAAAATTAGTAGGATTTAATGAATATTAATTTTTTTTAAATAACTTAACTGCCCTAAATTGTAATAAAAAATATCACATTTTGGATATCCCTATATTTAAGGGAAAGGAAGACAGAAGAAAATAATGAGAAAATCTTATATGAAGTTTGATTTCAAAGTGAAAATGATAAATCTTGAAAAATATAGAAGTAAATTCAACTATTATGAGAAAAGAATAACATTTGGCTCTTTCTTGTATATACAATAAAATTGTAAATATAAATGTTAAAAAGATATAAAAATATATATATAATACCAGGAGCAAAATTGGATTCATGAGGGCCAACAAAATAGTGAGAAAGACTCCTTCCATAAGAGTGGCAATGAAATGACATGGATACCCCTCATCATTAGTTTGACATACATTAAGTCTGTAATCCTGCTACAGACCACACTTGACAACCTAATTATTAATGAATAATATTCAGAATGGCATAAAAAAATTAACATCTTATGTAATCATCAACTAATTTCATTCCCAAATGGCTTCACTACATCTAACTATTTAACAAAAACCATTATACCACATGAACCTAGTGTTGGCAAATGCTTTCTATTGATATTTTTCCTATTAAAGATATTCGTAGAATAAATTAAATAGTCAAAAAATAATAAAGATTTAACATACAACTTGATTAAGGGGGATAAAAAGAAAATCTTAATGAGGGGAGGGAGTAAAATGTAAAATGTAAAAAAAGACTCAATACATGCCCTGGTAAAAGAATTATTGTAGTATAACTTAACAGATTTCTTACAAAAAAGAACAATGAGCAAAAGTAGGATTAATCTACTTGGGGTTTTGCATCTGTGGCACACATAGCCTCAGCCACTGAACATTTCATGACAAAGGTTCTTAAATCCATCTTTCAAATATAAAATTTATAAACAGGTTTTTTTGGGGAATTTACCCTTAAGGTATTATCTTGTAGAAACTTCTTAGAAGCATCATTGAGGTAATTGGTATCAACAATAAGAAGTTTCTACAATGCTAAAAATGGGATGATATTTTGAAAAGTCAACATAAAATGGACTTTAATGAATGTAGAATGCTTTAATTAGAAGATTTTTAAAGTGAAATGCATCGATGAGTAAAAGAGAAGTCTGATGCTTCAATGATGTTACAGAAAAAAAAAGTGAAAGTCCAATGCTAAAAATAGGATGGTTATTGAAAATTCATTGTAAAATGGATGTTTTTGAAAGTAAAATGCTTGAATTGCAAGTTTTTTCAAAGTAAAATGCATAGATGAGAAAAAGATAAGAATGATGTTTTAATTATGTTACAGATAGAAAAGTTCTAGTACAATGCTAAAGATAGAATGGTTTTTGAAAATACAATGTAAAATGAAAGATTTTGAAAATAAAAAGCTTGATTTGCAATTTTTTTCAATGTAAAATGCATAGATAAGAAAAGTGAAGTTTGATATTTTAATGATGTTACAAAAAGAAAAGTTAAAGTACAATGCTAAAAATGGGATGATTATGCTATAACTGGATTTTTTTTTTCAAAATAAAATGCATAGATGAAAAAAGTGAAGTTTCAATGATGTTAAACAAAGAAAAAGTGAAAGTGCAATGCTGAAAATGGAATGATTTTTGAAAAATCAACGTAAAATGGAAGTTTTGGAATGCTTTAATCGGATTTTTTTTTCAAAAATAAAATGCATTGATGAACATTCAATGCAAAACGGATGTTTTTTGAATGTACAATGATTTAATGGGAAGTTTTTTCAAAATAAAATTAAAGCACCATGCTAATTGTAAAAGAATAAGAGGAGCAGGACATGAACATGAACATGACATACCCAACACTGAATTTATGACACACAACAAAATATAGAGTGGTTTAGTGGTAAAACATACCTGGAGTATGAAATGAAAGCAATTTGCTATTTCTGGATCCCCACTATGAAAGTGGAAATATACACATGTTTAGTATCACAGAACTGGTAAAAGAAAATTGAAATTGAAAAAGAATAACAGCATCAGGAAATGACATACCTTGGACTTGATATGAATATAATTCGTAAAAGAAAATTTCTTCTGTCTTTCCCATAACATGTGATGACAGCTCATACAAACACATACCACAAAACATAAGTCAAAAGCCATACATAATCAATGTAATGGGTAAACTTTTCTAAATTAAAATGCTGTAATAAATAAGAGTTCTGAAAGCATAACTTTAATAAGGGAAAAACTGAAAACACAATGCAATAGTGCAATCTTTTTTCTTGAATATAAAACTAACAAGTCTTATCAAAATTGCTTTCTATATATTTGGATAAATAATGATGTAATTGGTTTCAAGAAATTAACCTTTGGAGATGTTGGTTTCCAGATGAGGTTGGGTTTGAAGGGGCCCACCATGGTTTCAGGTGGCAACATCCTGTAAAAAGAGTAAAACATTAGTTTGTGTTCATGAAAATTAAAAAGGCACAAACAACCTCCAATTATAGTATTCCATAACAGAATCCCTAATCTAATAAAAAAAAAAACAGGTCACAGAATCCCTAACCTCTAGTAATTTGGTTAACAGATTAAAACCAAAAGGATTCAAAAATACCTCAAGATTCTGAAATTGAGAAACAAATGGTGGAATAAAACTGGCAAAGAGAAACCATCTGTCCACTTCCGCTGTGAAAAGTGGAAAACCAGTCATTAAATGGCATAGACACCTGGTTTTACAAGAATGAAATTAATAATGATTAGATTGATAAATTAAGGAGTTAAAAATGATGTAATAAGATGAGAATAATTAATTATTAGGAAACAGGTTTAGAACAGAGCAGAACAGGATGCTGTGTCACCTGTTGCATCCAAGAATCATAGAGTTTTGGTTCCACTGAAAAAATGTTCTATTCCCAATTTAACCAACCGGTAAGTTTTGGTGAGGTGACATGGCATGTAATTGACACGTCATCAAATGCATACCAACTAGACACCTTGTCGCCAATAACTTACCAGTTAAACCGGTCAACAAGCGACTCAGGTGGATTCTAGCAATTGGATAAAATCTAAATGACATTGTGAAGAGCAGACAACAATACTCTTGTATCACTCATCTTCAGTGCTTCAACAAGAGAGATAAAAGATTAAATTGTTGCCCCTGTGCATCATATCATATAATAGTTAAAACCATAGATGTGATTATAAATGGAAAAACTTGTACAGTTAAATAAAAATATTCACAGCTTTTGTTTTTGGAAGTCTAATAATATTAGCACTTATCAGACGATTATAAGCAAATAAATAGCTACCTTTTGGACAGAATCTTCTCCATTGATGCACATCCCAATAGCACGTTGCATGGCATGTTTAAGGGATTCACTTGCATTATTCAAACCATGGTATTCAGAGTTTCTTAATTATCTGAAAAATGAAAAAAAAAAAAATACACAATCAATCACACATGAACAAAACAGAAAATGTTTAACAATGAACCTTGCTAGTAATATAAGACAGATTTCAAGCTAGTATGGATATACTTCTCATCAGAATTTTTTGGAGGATTAAAAAAAAAATAGAACTGAATGAGAATGACACCTTTAAAACAAGTGCCATTGTTGCTTGAAACACTCTTCTGGACAATATTTATAGTAGAAACTATATATCTTTAATACCCTTGCCTTATCCATTACCATTGGAAGCACCCTGCAAAAGTAAAGGATCAATAAGTTTTTCAGCAAACAGTTTTTAATTATCTAGTTGGCAGTTGCAATCAAAAGAGAAAAATAAAAAACATATTCATATCTTCAACCAAAGGAACAGCAGGGAAATGGAGTAACTGCCTTCATGTCCAAATCAAGATTCTTGAACAATATCTAAAAAGCATCAGCAAATCAGATAGTGAATACTCTAAAAACAAAAACATATATAGACAACAAACCTGGTATATAATATGTGGTAGTTCACCTTGATTTACAGTTTTTTCTTGAGATGATGCAGGGAAATGAAGTGGAGCAGCATGCAGCATGTTATCCACCAAAATAAAACGCATCAGCAAAACAGATAGTGAAATACTCTCAAAAAAAAAACATCTATACACAACAAATCTGGTATATTATATATGTGGTAATTCACCTTGATTTATAGTATTTTGTTGAGAGATGAAGCAACAGAAATCAGGGTTTCCTTTAATTTTCCTAACCCTGTCCTTCAAAAGAGATGAGATGTTCCAAATCCCAATAGCTTGAGAGTATAATCTGTGAGTACGCTACCTTCTTAACCTTCAGTAGCAGCAGCCTGAATGAAAAACAATAAAGATTTTAAATTTCTATCATGAAAGATTCAAAAAAAAAAAAAATTCAATCTTTTGCTACCTTCATGAAGACATCGATATCTGGATCAGGTTTTATGTTTGCATCTCCCTCTCTTCTCGACAATTCAGCCAACATCTCTATAATTTTTTTTGTACAATTTATGTTACACAAAACTTTATAATCTTCAAAAAGAAGAATGAAATAGAAAATTAGAATAAGGAAATAATCTGAAACTAACCATAACGTGAACCAACTTCTTGGCATCTTGCTGAAAAAGAATAACAGCAGCAGTAAATATAACCAAAATTTCTTCTCTGTCTTCCTGATCTAATAATAAAAAACAGGTCAAACCCAATAAAACTGCAAGTTTAATGAAACATAACAACTTCACACCTCAAGTAGATGTTAAATTAAAACCAACAGGGTTCAAAAATACCTCACGCTTGTAAAATTGAGGAACAGATAGTGGAATCAGACTGGAAAAAACAAACCCTCCGTCCACTATGGCCATCGCCTGTGAGAAGCGTCGATTTGGGTGAAAGCAGAGATATCGAAGAAAAAAGTGGATGAAAATCAATCGTTATGTCTCTGCTTTGCTTCAAGATTCTGGACATTTGGTTTGCTGAGATCAAACGAAAGAATATTTCAAGTGTTCGCTTCAGAGGGGTTGGGGCGTATAAGTTGATATTTGGGGTGAGAGGATCCGGTTTCAAGAAAACTTCTTCTCTGTCTTTCCAATAAAAATAAAACATGTGATGACAGCTTCTACAAACACATACCACAAAACATAATCAATGTAATGGGTAAACTTTTTTAAACTAAATTAAAATGTTGCAATAAATAAGAGTTCTGGAAGCATAACTTTAACAAAGGGGAAAACTGAAAACACAATGCAATAGTGCAATCTTTTTTCTTGAATATAAAACTAACAGGTCTTATCAAAATTGCTTTCTATATATTTGGATAAATATTGATGTAATTGGTTTCAAGAAATTAACCTTTGGAGATGTTGGTTTCCAGATGAGGTTGGCCCACCATGGTTTCAGGTGGCAACATCCTGTAAAAAGAGTAAAACATTAGTTTATGTTCATGAAAATTAAAAAGGCACAAACAACCTACAATTATAGTATTCCATAACAGAATCCCTAATCTAATAAATAAAAAAATAGGTCACAAGCCCAATAAAAGTGTAAGTTTGGTGAAACGTAGGCACTTCACAGCTCTAGTAAAATTCAGTTAAATTAAAACCAAAAATACCTCAAGTAAATGTGAAATTGGGAAACAAATGGTTGAATCAAACTGGCAAAAAGAAACCCTGTCAAATTCCACTGTGAAAAGTGGAAAACCAGTCATTAAATATAAATAGCATAGACACCTGGGAAATTAATATAAATTAAGGAGTTAAAAATGATGTAATAAGATGAGAATATTTAATTATTAGTTAACAAGTTCAGAACAGAACATGATGCTGTGTCACCTGTTCCATCCAAGAATCATAGAGTTTTGGTGACATTCTATTCCCCGTTTAACCAACCAACCGGTAAGTTTTGGTGAGGTTACATGGCATGGCATGTATTTGACACGTCATCAAAGGTAAATATAATAAAGGTCATAGAATTGTCAAATGCATAGACCCCATGTCACCAATAACTTACCAGTTAAAACAGTCAACAAGCGACTCAGGTGGATTCTAGGCAGCAATTAGGAGCAAGATCAATGACCTTGAATAAAATGTGAATGACATTGTGAAGAGCTGACAATAATACTCTTGCATCACTCATCTTCAGTGCTTCAACAAGGGAGATAAAAGATTATGTTGATGCCCCTGTGTTGATACAATAGTTAAAACCATAGCTGTGATTATAAATGGATAAAACTTGTACAGTTAAATAAATATATTAATAGCTTTTGTTTTTATAAGTCTAATAATATTAGCACTTATCAGACGATTAAAGGCAAATAGCTACCTTTTGGACAGAAGCTTCTCAATTGATGCAGATCCCAATAACAAGTTGCATGGCATGTTTAAGGGATTCACTTGCATTATTCAAACCAGAGTATTCAGAGTTTCTTATCTGAAAAATTAAAAAATAACACAATCAATCACACATGAACAAAACAGAAAATGTTTAACAATGAACTTTGCTAGTAATATAAGACAGATTTCAAGCTAGTATGGATATCGTTCTCATCAGAATTTGAAGGATTCAAAAAAAAAGAACTAACTGAATAAGAAGAATGACACCTTTAAAACAAGTGACATTGTTGCTAGTGAAACACTCTTCTGGACAATATATATATATATATATATATATATATATCTTTAATACCCTTGCCTTATCCATTACCATTGGAAGCATCCTGCAAAAGTAAAGGATCAATAAGTTTTTCAGCAAATAAAAAGAGAAAAATAAAAGCACATTCATATCTTCAACAAAAGGATCAGTAGAGAAATGCATGCTGTCCACCAAAATAGAAGGCACCAGAAAATAAAATAGTGAAATAGCTTGAATACTCTAAAAACAAAACCACAACAAATCTGGTATATAATATATGTGGTAATTCACCTTGATTTACAGTATTTTGTTGAGATGAAGCAACAGAAATCAGGGTTTCCTTCAATTTTCCTAACCCTGTCCTTCATGTCCAAATCAAGATTCTTGAACAATATCTAAAAGGGAAAACCAACATGGGAATATGTACAAAATCACAATAGTACATGTGCTACACATACATAGATTCAAACATACTTCAATTGAAACTTGGAACCCAACACATGGGTTCCTTTTACCTCCCAACACATTCTCAACATCAGCTTGAGTTCATCTTCTGTCACAGATGGCTCACTGGAAATCATTAACTTAAATGAAATTTAAAGTATTTGAAGTTAAAATAAATGGCTAACCTTTTCCCTTTTAAACCAACCAACAACTTTAAGCATTCCCATTGAAATAAAAGCTACTACTCTTCAACCTGGATATAAAACAATTACAGGCCATACCTATTTAATACTTGTTAATGCTAATTTTATTAGTATAAAGTATAAATACAGTTGGGACTTTCCTTTTTCTTTTTCTAATGTCAGCAAGGGCTCCCTAGCTCCCCTGTTCCCTTCTTTCACCAAAACCTAACACAAACTTAAAATGAATTTAAAATCTAATCCTGTTATTGACTGATCATAACCCCCAGTATTTGCAGATTTTAAACCTGTATTTTTCATTCAGTGGATAATCTGACGAGCAAACTCACTAAAATCAATTTTTTTTTTCTGATAAAAACTCAAAATTTGAAATGATTCAAGATTTTTTTAAACCACTTTTGTTAATTAGAAGAGCAGAATCACAATCATCACAACAAAATAGCTGTTGAATCCAATTTAACTTTTAAAGTCCAATTTTTAAGCAAAATCAAACAAGTTTTGATATTTTAAAATAAAAATGTTTGGATGATGATATGATATGATAATAACTGAAAAAGGTGGAAATACATAATAGCAAGAATTACCTTCATACCACCACCCATGGAAGAACCAGTCAGTTAACTAACTGTCATCGGAAACCCTGCCTGCAAATTTAAAATAAAAATATTAAAAGTGGAATGTCTCTATTCTATGTTTATAATAAAAAAACAACCTCCAAATCATAATTGCTACCTATTTCAAAACATCAACCCATAATTAGACAGTCTATAGAAATACATTTATAGCAATAAGCATCATTTTAAAAATTAGTAGGATTTAATGAATATTAATTTTTTTTAAATAACTTAACTGCCCTAAATTGTAATAAAAAATATCACATTTTGGATATCCCTATATTTAAGGGAAAGGAAGACAGAAGAAAATAATGAGAAAATCTTATATGAAGTTTGATTTCAAAGTGAAAATGATAAATCTTGAAAAATATAGAAGTAAATTCAACTATTATGAGAAAAGAATAACATTTGGCTCTTTCTTGTATATACAATAAAATTGTAAATATAAATGTTAAAAAGATATAAAAATATATATATAATACCAGGAGCAAAATTGGATTCATGAGGGCCAACAAAATAGTGAGAAAGACTCCTTCCATAAGAGTGGCAATGAAATGACATGGATACCCCTCATCATTAGTTTGACATACATTAAGTCTGTAATCCTGCTACAGACCACACTTGACAACCTAATTATTAATGAATAATATTCAGAATGGCATAAAAAAATTAACATCTTATGTAATCATCAACTAATTTCATTCCCAAATGGCTTCACTACATCTAACTATTTAACAAAAACCATTATACCACATGAACCTAGTGTTGGCAAATGCTTTCTATTGATATTTTTCCTATTAAAGATATTCGTAGAATAAATTAAATAGTCAAAAAATAATAAAGATTTAACATACAACTTGATTAAGGGGGATAAAAAGAAAATCTTAATGAGGGGAGGGAGTAAAATGTAAAATGTAAAAAAAGACTCAATACATGCCCTGGTAAAAGAATTATTGTAGTATAACTTAACAGATTTCTTACAAAAAAGAACAATGAGCAAAAGTAGGATTAATCTACTTGGGGTTTTGCATCTGTGGCACACATAGCCTCAGCCACTGAACATTTCATGACAAAGGTTCTTAAATCCATCTTTCAAATATAAAATTTATAAACAGGTTTTTTTGGGGAATTTACCCTTAAGGTATTATCTTGTAGAAACTTCTTAGAAGCATCATTGAGGTAATTGGTATCAACAATAAGAAGTTTCTACAATGCTAAAAATGGGATGATATTTTGAAAAGTCAACATAAAATGGACTTTAATGAATGTAGAATGCTTTAATTAGAAGATTTTTAAAGTGAAATGCATCGATGAGTAAAAGAGAAGTCTGATGCTTCAATGATGTTACAGAAAAAAAAAGTGAAAGTCCAATGCTAAAAATAGGATGGTTATTGAAAATTCATTGTAAAATGGATGTTTTTGAAAGTAAAATGCTTGAATTGCAAGTTTTTTCAAAGTAAAATGCATAGATGAGAAAAAGATAAGAATGATGTTTTAATTATGTTACAGATAGAAAAGTTCTAGTACAATGCTAAAGATAGAATGGTTTTTGAAAATACAATGTAAAATGAAAGATTTTGAAAATAAAAAGCTTGATTTGCAATTTTTTTCAATGTAAAATGCATAGATAAGAAAAGTGAAGTTTGATATTTTAATGATGTTACAAAAAGAAAAGTTAAAGTACAATGCTAAAAATGGGATGATTATGCTATAACTGGATTTTTTTTTTCAAAATAAAATGCATAGATGAAAAAAGTGAAGTTTCAATGATGTTAAACAAAGAAAAAGTGAAAGTGCAATGCTGAAAATGGAATGATTTTTGAAAAATCAACGTAAAATGGAAGTTTTGGAATGCTTTAATCGGATTTTTTTTTCAAAAATAAAATGCATTGATGAACATTCAATGCAAAACGGATGTTTTTTGAATGTACAATGATTTAATGGGAAGTTTTTTCAAAATAAAATTAAAGCACCATGCTAATTGTAAAAGAATAAGAGGAGCAGGACATGAACATGAACATGACATACCCAACACTGAATTTATGACACACAACAAAATATAGAGTGGTTTAGTGGTAAAACATACCTGGAGTATGAAATGAAAGCAATTTGCTATTTCTGGATCCCCACTATGAAAGTGGAAATATACACATGTTTAGTATCACAGAACTGGTAAAAGAAAATTGAAATTGAAAAAGAATAACAGCATCAGGAAATGACATACCTTGGACTTGATATGAATATAATTCGTAAAAGAAAATTTCTTCTGTCTTTCCCATAACATGTGATGACAGCTCATACAAACACATACCACAAAACATAAGTCAAAAGCCATACATAATCAATGTAATGGGTAAACTTTTCTAAATTAAAATGCTGTAATAAATAAGAGTTCTGAAAGCATAACTTTAATAAGGGAAAAACTGAAAACACAATGCAATAGTGCAATCTTTTTTCTTGAATATAAAACTAACAAGTCTTATCAAAATTGCTTTCTATATATTTGGATAAATATTGATATAATTGGTTTCAGGAAATTAACCTTTGGAGATGTTGGTTTCCAGATGAGGTTGGGTTTGAAGGGGCCCACCATGGTTTCAGGTGGCAACATCCTGTAAAAAGAGTAAAACATTAGTTTGTGTTCATGAAAATTAAAAAGGCACAAACAACCTACAATTATAGTATTCCATAACAGAATCCCTAATCTAATAAAAAAAAAAACAGGTCACAAGCCCAATAAAAGTGTAAGTTTAATGCAACAAAGGAACTTCCCACCTCTAGTAATTTGGTTAACAGATTAAAACCAAAAGGATTCAAAAATACCTCAAGATTCTGAAATTGAGAAACAAATGGTGGAATAAAACTGGCAAAGAGAAACCATCTGTCCACTTCCGCTGTGAAAAGTGGAAAACCAGTCATTAAATGGCATAGACACCTGGTTTTACAAGAATGAAATTAATAATGATTAGATTGATAAATTAAGGAGTTAAAAATGATGTAATAAGATGAGAATAATTAATTATTAGGAAACAGGTTTAGAACAGAGCAGAACAGGATGCTGTGTCACCTGTTGCATCCAAGAATCATAGAGTTTTGGTTCCACTGAAAAAATGTTCTATTCCCAATTTAACCAACCGGTAAGTTTTGGTGAGGTGACATGGCATGTAATTGACACGTCATCAAATGCATACCAACTAGACACCTTGTCGCCAATAACTTACCAGTTAAACCGGTCAACAAGCGACTCAGGTGGATTCTAGCAATTGGATAAAATCTAAATGACATTGTGAAGAGCAGACAACAATACTCTTGTATCACTCATCTTCAGTGCTTCAACAAGAGAGATAAAAGATTAAATTGTTGCCCCTGTGCATCATATCATATAATAGTTAAAACCATAGATGTGATTATAAATGGAAAAACTTGTACAGTTAAATAAAAATATTCACAGCTTTTGTTTTTGGAAGTCTAATAATATTAGCACTTATCAGACGATTATAAGCAAATAAATAGCTACCTTTTGGACAGAATCTTCTCCATTGATGCACATCCCAATAGCACGTTGCATGGCATGTTTAAGGGATTCACTTGCATTATTCAAACCATGGTATTCAGAGTTTCTTAATTATCTGAAAAATGAAAAAAAAAAAAATACACAATCAATCACACATGAACAAAACAGAAAATGTTTAACAATGAACCTTGCTAGTAATATAAGACAGATTTCAAGCTAGTATGGATATACTTCTCATCAGAATTTTTTGGAGGATTAAAAAAAAAATAGAACTGAATGAGAATGACACCTTTAAAACAAGTGCCATTGTTGCTTGAAACACTCTTCTGGACAATATTTATAGTAGAAACTATATATCTTTAATACCCTTGCCTTATCCATTACCATTGGAAGCACCCTGCAAAAGTAAAGGATCAATAAGTTTTTCAGCAAACAGTTTTTAATTATCTAGTTGGCAGTTGCAATCAAAAGAGAAAAATAAAAAACATATTCATATCTTCAACCAAAGGAACAGCAGGGAAATGGAGTAACTGCCTTCATGTCCAAATCAAGATTCTTGAACAATATCTAAAAAGCATCAGCAAATCAGATAGTGAATACTCTAAAAACAAAAACATATATAGACAACAAACCTGGTATATAATATGTGGTAGTTCACCTTGATTTACAGTTTTTTCTTGAGATGATGCAGGGAAATGAAGTGGAGCAGCATGCAGCATGTTATCCACCAAAATAAAACGCATCAGCAAAACAGATAGTGAAATACTCTCAAAAAAAAAACATCTATACACAACAAATCTGGTATATTATATATGTGGTAATTCACCTTGATTTATAGTATTTTGTTGAGAGATGAAGCAACAGAAATCAGGGTTTCCTTTAATTTTCCTAACCCTGTCCTTCAAAAGAGATGAGATGTTCCAAATCCCAATAGCTTGAGAGTATAATCTGTGACTACGCTACCTTCTTAACCTTCAGTAGCAGCAGCCTGAATGAAAAACAATAAAGATTTTAAATTTCTATCATGAAAGATTCAAAAAAAAAAAAAATTCAATCTTTTGCTACCTTCATGAAGACATCGATATCTGGATCAGGTTTTATGTTTGCATCTCCCTCTCTTCTCGACAATTCAGCCAACATCTCTATAATTTTTTTTGTACAATTTATGTTACACAAAACTTTATAATCTTCAAAAAGAAGAATGAAATAGAAAATTAGAATAAGGAAATAATCTGAAACTAACCATAACGTGAACCAACTTCTTGGCATCTTGCTGAAAAAGAATAACAGCAGCAGTAAATATAACCAAAATTTCTTCTCTGTCTTCCTGATCTAATAATAAAAAACAGGTCAAACCCAATAAAACTGCAAGTTTAATGAAACATAACAACTTCACACCTCAAGTAGATGTTAAATTAAAACCAACAGGGTTCAAAAATACCTCACGCTTGTAAAATTGAGGAACAGATAGTGGAATCAGACTGGAAAAAACAAACCCTCCGTCCACTATGGCCATCGCCTGTGAGAAGCGTCGATTTGGGTGAAAGCAGAGATATCGAAGAAAAAAGTGGATGAAAATCAATCGTTATGTCTCTGCTTTGCTTCAAGATTCTGGACATTTGGTTTGCTGAGATCAAACGAAAGAATATTTCAAGTGTTCGCTTCAGAGGGGTTGGGGCGTATAAGTTGATATTTGGGGTGAGAGGATCCGGTTTCAAGAAAACTTCTTCTCTGTCTTTCCAATAAAAATAAAACATGTGATGACAGCTTCTACAAACACATACCACAAAACATAATCAATGTAATGGGTAAACTTTTTTAAACTAAATTAAAATGTTGCAATAAATAAGAGTTCTGGAAGCATAACTTTAACAAAGGGGAAAACTGAAAACACAATGCAATAGTGCAATCTTTTTTCTTGAATATAAAACTAACAGGTCTTATCAAAATTGCTTTCTATATATTTGGATAAATATTGATGTAATTGGTTTCAAGAAATTAACCTTTGGAGATGTTGGTTTCCAGATGAGGTTGGCCCACCATGGTTTCAGGTGGCAACATCCTGTAAAAAGAGTAAAACATTAGTTTATGTTCATGAAAATTAAAAAGGCACAAACAACCTACAATTATAGTATTCCATAACAGAATCCCTAATCTAATAAATAAAAAAATAGGTCACAAGCCCAATAAAAGTGTAAGTTTGGTGAAACGTAGGCACTTCACAGCTCTAGTAAAATTCAGTTAAATTAAAACCAAAAATACCTCAAGTAAATGTGAAATTGGGAAACAAATGGTTGAATCAAACTGGCAAAAAGAAACCCTGTCAAATTCCACTGTGAAAAGTGGAAAACCAGTCATTAAATATAAATAGCATAGACACCTGGGAAATTAATATAAATTAAGGAGTTAAAAATGATGTAATAAGATGAGAATATTTAATTATTAGTTAACAAGTTCAGAACAGAACATGATGCTGTGTCACCTGTTCCATCCAAGAATCATAGAGTTTTGGTGACATTCTATTCCCCGTTTAACCAACCAACCGGTAAGTTTTGGTGAGGTTACATGGCATGGCATGTATTTGACACGTCATCAAAGGTAAATATAATAAAGGTCATAGAATTGTCAAATGCATAGACCCCATGTCACCAATAACTTACCAGTTAAAACAGTCAACAAGCGACTCAGGTGGATTCTAGGCAGCAATTAGGAGCAAGATCAATGACCTTGAATAAAATGTGAATGACATTGTGAAGAGCTGACAATAATACTCTTGCATCACTCATCTTCAGTGCTTCAACAAGGGAGATAAAAGATTATGTTGATGCCCCTGTGTTGATACAATAGTTAAAACCATAGCTGTGATTATAAATGGATAAAACTTGTACAGTTAAATAAATATATTAATAGCTTTTGTTTTTATAAGTCTAATAATATTAGCACTTATCAGACGATTAAAGGCAAATAGCTACCTTTTGGACAGAAGCTTCTCAATTGATGCAGATCCCAATAACAAGTTGCATGGCATGTTTAAGGGATTCACTTGCATTATTCAAACCAGAGTATTCAGAGTTTCTTATCTGAAAAATTAAAAAATAACACAATCAATCACACATGAACAAAACAGAAAATGTTTAACAATGAACTTTGCTAGTAATATAAGACAGATTTCAAGCTAGTATGGATATCGTTCTCATCAGAATTTGAAGGATTCAAAAAAAAAGAACTAACTGAATAAGAAGAATGACACCTTTAAAACAAGTGACATTGTTGCTAGTGAAACACTCTTCTGGACAATATATATATATATATATATATATATATATATATATCTTTAATACCCTTGCCTTATCCATTACCATTGGAAGCATCCTGCAAAAGTAAAGGATCAATAAGTTTTTCAGCAAATAAAAAGAGAAAAATAAAAGCACATTCATATCTTCAACAAAAGGATCAGTAGAGAAATGCATGCTGTCCACCAAAATAGAAGGCACCAGAAAATAAAATAGTGAAATAGCTTGAATACTCTAAAAACAAAACCACAACAAATCTGGTATATAATATATGTGGTAATTCACCTTGATTTACAGTATTTTGTTGAGATGAAGCAACAGAAATCAGGGTTTCCTTCAATTTTCCTAACCCTGTCCTTCATGTCCAAATCAAGATTCTTGAACAATATCTAAAAGGGAAAACCAACATGGGAATATGTACAAAATCACAATAGTACATGTGCTACACATACATAGATTCAAACATACTTCAATTGAAAACATAAGAACTGAGATTTGGCATTGCATGAATTTCAGCAACTAATCCAAGAATCCCCATAGTCCAAGGATTAGGTGGTTGATATCATATATCCCACCTAAGTCAAGAAGATGAAAAAAAACAAAATATACCTCTGTAATTAGCAATAAACGCTCTTCAGAACCTATCTGTATGAGCTCGGAACTTAGAAGAACCTGTTGCATTCCCACATAACAAAATAAAACCAACAAGGTTCAAAAATACATCAAGATTGTGAAACTGGGAAACAAATAGTGGACTCAGACTAACCCTACGTCTACTATGACCATCGCCTGTGAGAGGCGTCGATTTGGGTGAAAGCAGACATGTCGAAGAAAAAAAGGGATGAAAATCACTCGTTATTTCTCTGCTTTGCTTCAAGATTCTGGACGTTCAATTCTCAAAAAGGGGATGAAATTTCTCATTTCTCTGCTTTGCATAGATGAGAAATGAGAAATTTCATGTTTCAAAGATGTTACATAAAGAAAGAGTTAAAATATAATGATAAAAATGGATAATTTTTGAGAATTGAATGTTAAATGAAAGTTTTTTATAGTAGATTGCTTTAATTGTAATGTTTTTTCAAAGTAAAATGCATACATGAGAAAAAGTTTAGGTACAATGCTTAAAACGAGATATTTTTGAAAATCGGGTGTCAAATGAATGTTTTTGAAAATAAAATACTTTGATTGTAAGTTTTTCCAAATTAAAATGCATAGATGAGAAATGAGAAGTTTGTTGTTTCAAAGATGTTACATAAGGAAAAGTTAAAGTAAAATGATAAAAATTGGATGATTCATGAAAAATGAATGTGAAATGGAAATTTTTGAAAGTACAATGCTTTAATTATAAGTTTTTTTCAACGTATATGCATAGATGAGAAAAAGCTAAAGTACAATGCTAAAAATGGGTGATTTTAGAAAATTGAATGTAAAATGGAAAATTTTGAAAATATAATGCTTTGATTGAAACTTTTTTCAAAGTAAAATGCATAGATGAGAAATGAGAAGTTTGATGTTTCGATGATGTTACATTAAGAAAAAGTACAATGCTAAAAATGTGATTATTTTAAAAAACTCAATGTAAAATGGAAAGTTTTTGAAAGTAGAATGTTTTAACTGTAAGATTTTTCAAAGTAAAATACATAGATGAGAAAAAAAAAGGTTTGATGTTTCAATGATGTTATAGAAAAGAAAGTTAAAGTACAATCCTAAAATGGGATGATTTTTGAAAGTTGAATGTAAAATGGGAAGCTTTTGAAAGTAGAATGCTTTATGTCTAATTTTTTTCAAAGGAAAACACATAGATGAGAAAAAAGAAGTTTGATGTTTTAATTATGTTACAGAAAGAAAAGTTAAACTACAATGCTAAAAATAGAATGGTTTTTGAAAATTCAATGTAAAATGGAAGTTTTTAAAAAAAGAATGCTTGAATTGCAAGTTTTTTCAATGTAAATGCATAGATGAGAAAAAAAAAATAAGAGTGATGTTTCAATGATGTTACACAAAGAAAAAGGTAAAGTACAATGTTAAAAATGTGATGATTTTTTTAAATTCAATGTAAAATAGAAATTTTTGAAAGTAAAATGCTTTATTTGGAATTTTTTGAAAGTAAAATGCATAGATGAGAAAAGAGAATTTGATGTTTTAATGATGTTACAAAAAGAAAAGTTAAAGTACAATGCTAAAAAAAGGGATGATTTTGAAAGTAGAATTTGGTGGACAACAGAATGCTTTAATTGGAAATTTTTTAAAAAGTAAAATGCATAGATGAGAAAAGTAAAGTTTGATGTTTCAGTGGTGTTATAGAAAGAAAAGTAAAAGTAGAACACTAAATAAAAATGGGATGATTTTTGAAAATTCAATGCAAAATGGATGATTTTTATTGAAAGTAGAATGCTTTAAAGGGAAGTTGTTTCAAAGTAAAATGCATAGATGAGAAAAAGAGAAGTCTGATGTTTCATTGATGTTAGATAAAGAAAAGTGAAAGTAGGATGCTAAAAATAGGAGGATTTATGAAAACTCAATGCAAAATGGATGTTTTTGAATGCACAATGAGTTAATGGGAAGTTTTTTCAAAGTAAAATTAAAGCACAATGCTAATTGTAAAAGACAAAGAGAAGCAGGACATGACTGAATTTATGACACACAGCAAAATATAGAGTGGTTTAGTGGTGGAACATACCTGGAGTATGAATTATGAAATGAAAGTACTTTCCTATTTCTGGAGTATCACACAATTGTATCTTATAATGTCAATGAAAAATTTGAAATTGAAAAAGAATAACAGCAGTAGGAGATGACATACCTTGGACTAAATATGAATATTATTTGGTAAAAGAAATTTTCTTCTGTCTTTCCCATAACATGTGATGACAGCTCCTACAAACACATACCACAAAACATAACTCATAAGCCATACATAATCAATATAATGGGTAAAGTTTTTTAAATTAAATTAAAATGTTGCAATAAATAAGAGTTCTGGAAGCATAACTTTAACAAGGGAAAAACTGAAAACACAATGCAATAGTGCAATCTTTTTTCTTGAATATAAAACTAACAGGTCTTATCAAAATTGCTTTCTATATATTTGGATAAATATTGATGTAATTGGTTTCAAGAAATTAACCTTTGGAGATGTTGGTTTCCAAATGAGGTTAGGTTTAAAGGGGCCCACAATGGTTTCAGGTGGCAACATCCTGTAAAAAGAGTAAAATATTAGTTTGCGTTCATGAAAATTGAAAAGGCAGAAACAACCTACAATTATAGTATTCCATAACAGAATCCCTAATCTAATAAATAAAAAAATAGGTCACAAGCCCAATAAAAGTGTAAGTTTGGTGAAACGTAGGCACTTCACAGCTCTAGTAAAATTCAGTTAAATTAAAACCAAAAATACCTCAAGTAAATGTGAAATTGGGAAACAAATGGTTGAATCAAACTGGCAAAAAGAAACCCTCTGTCCAATTCCACTGTAAAAAGTGGAAAACCAGTCATTAAATATAAATAGCATAGACACCTAGGAAATTAATATAAATTAAGGAGTTAAAAATGATGTAGTAAGATGAGAATAATTAATTATTAAGAAACAGGTTCAGAAAAGAACAGGATGCTGTGTCACCTGTTCCATCAAAGAATCATAGAGTTTTGGTGACATTCTATTCCCAGTTTAACCAACCAACCGGTAAGTTTTGGTGAGGTTACATGGCATGGCATGTATTTGACACGTCATCAAATGCATACCAACTAGACACCATGTCACCAAAAAGTTACCAGTTAAACCAGCAACAAGTGACTCAGGTGGATTTTAGCAATTGGATAAAATCTGAATGACATTGTGAAGAGCAGAGAATACTACTCTTGCATCACTCATCTTCAGTGTTTCAACAAGAGAGATAAAAGATTATGTTGTTGCCCCTGTGTTGATATAATAGTTAAAACCATAGCTGTGATTATAAATGGAAAAAACTTGTACAGTTTAATAAATATATTCACAGCTTTTGTTTTTAGAAGTATAACATTAGCACTTATCAAACGATTATAAGCAAATAAATAGCTACCTTTTGGACATTCATAAAACACCCATAACAGAAGCTTCTCAATGAAGGCATGTTCAAGGGATCCACTTGCATTATTCAAACCATGGTATTGAGAGTTTCTTATCTGAAAAATGAAAATAATACACAATCAATCACACATGAACAAAACAGAAAATGTTTAACAATGAACTTTGCTAGTAATATAAGACAGATTTCAAGCTAGTATGGATATACTTCTCATCAGAATTTGGAGGATTCAAAAAAAAAAGAACTAACTGAATGAGAATGACACCTTTAAAACAAGTGCCATTGTTTCTTGAAACACTCTTCTGGACAACATATATATATATATATATATATATATATATATATATATATATATATATATAATACCCTTGCCATTGGAAGCACCTTGCAAAAGTAAAGGATCAATAAGTTTTTCAGCAAGCAGTTTTTAATTACTCCAGGTTTATATATCATATTTAAATCCATCAATGAATACCTTGCACTTCTCATAAGTTTCTCCAACTATTTCATCCACCAGCTGTTTTCTTGTTTATTTTGCTACTTTTGACCGAATCATTATTCAATCATATACAGAAAAGCTTTTGTTCTTTGTGTGTGAGAGCAATGATGATACTCCCTGAGAATTGTGTGTTCTTCCATGAGTAGTTCCATCACTCCGATGACAGAGAATGGGAAGTTACAACAAGAATTTAGTATCACTCAATTGTATATTACAATCACAATGATAAAATTCAAATTGAAAAAAAAAAAATAACAGCAACTGAACATACCCAGAACTGAATATAAACAAAACTTCTTCTCTTTCTTTCCCATATCATGTGATGACAGGTCCTACAAATACATACCACAAAACATAACTCATACATAACCGAATCCATAATCTAATTAAAAAAAACAGGTCAAACCTAATAAAACTGTAAGTTTAATGAAACAGATGAACTTCACACCTCAAATAAATGTTACATTAAAACCAACAGGGTTCAAAAATACCTCAAGATTGTGAAATTAGGAAACAAATAGTGGAATCAGACTAAAAAAAGAAACCTTCTGTCGACTGTGGCCATCGCCTGCGCATGAGCAGGAGAAAGGTGTCGATTAGGGTGAACGCAGAGATGCCGATGAATACACTAATATATGGGAAAACCACGAAGAACATCATTCTTGATTTCTCTGCTTTGTTTCGAGATTCCGGACGTTTGATTTGCTGAGATCAGACGAAAGAATATTTCAAGTGTTCGCTTCAGAGGAGTTGATATTGGGGGTGAGAGGTTTGGGTTTCAAGAAACAAAGACGGAAGAGGAGAAGCTACTGAGACAAGTGAAGCGTTCGATCAAGAAGAGAAGCAGCAGGCTAGGTGGGATGAGATGAACAGTGAAGGTGCAATTGATCATCGGATGGAAATTATGAGTAGGAATAATGTGGGTTTGTAGAATAGATAACTGAAGAAAAAAATGGAGAGCATGAGAAGGAGAACGGCCATGAAGCTTGCCCTCCAATATCATCGTCTTCTTCCCGCTATCACCAATTTCTCGAAATCAATCTAATTTATTCTTGGAAAAACGATTAAGATCCTGTTAATGTCAGGAAAACCAGTGGTTCGGAGGAACCACATTGGAAAAGTTGATGCGAATAGGAAGAAGAAATATGAAAAGTTTCAGGCGAGTCGCCCTCATTTTGTACTTTTGCAGTCAAATGAATCGTTTGGGCTAACCGCTTGAAGCTCATGAGTTTAATTAGAATCTTATGCATTAATTAATTTCCTGTTATTAACCGATCATATTGAATTTTTTGAATTATTTTTTATTTACCAATAATTTTTTGTTTTTAATAATAGTTTTTTCTTTTTTTATTATTTTATTATTTTATGAAGGTATTTTAAATTAATAAATTACCTTCTACTTTATTTTTTATTAATAAAAAAACACCCATTGAAAACTAATATTTTTGATTGGTTAAAAATTTATATAGTTATTAAAAAGTAATATTTTTGATTGGTTTAAATTTTATATAGTAAATAACAGTAGATTAGGAAATATGTTTATGCATGAAAATTATAATTATAATCAAACTTTGGAATTTTTTTAAATAAACTTTTTTATGGCTTTTATATCGTAACATTTATTATTCTATTCATGACATTCATTTTCGTTTGGTAATTTATATCACGTAATAATCATATTTAACATCCAAGACTTATATAATCATTTGGTGGCACTTTTTTTGCAACTGTAATTTGTATGTAGGTTGAAATTGGTGTGTTTTACTTTTTTAAAAATTTGTACTTAAACTTTTATTTGAATTTGATACATAAATATTAAATTTAAAAGTGTTACTATATTGCAGAAAAAGTTGTTTGGACAGGCCCGATGGGTTCAATTTGCCTTCATAAAAAGGTGTGGAGACAAGACTGGTGAAGACATTTTCATGGTTGTTCGTTAATTTGTAGGGCACTCTGTTTTGAATTCGGGTAACAATGCATCCTTTATCACATTGATTCCTAATTACAATGACCCTCTTAACATCTCGGATTTCCATCCTATAAACCTTATTGGGAGTGTTAGTTAAATTATATCTAAATGCCTTGTCGAGCGACTAAAAAATGTCATGCATTCGTAAGGTGCAATCAGCTTTCGTCAATGGTAGAAGCATTCTTGACGGACCTCTGATGGTCACTGAGGCTATTACTTGGGCTAAGAAAAAAATGTTGATTTTAAGGTTGATTTTGAGAAGGTGTTTGATACTTTAAATTGGAACTGCTTAGACGATGTGATAAGACAAATGGCGTTTTGGTGAGAAATGGAGAAAATGGGTATCGCTTATATATATATATATATATATATATATATATATATATATATATATATATATATATATATATATATATATATATATATATATATATCTTCTTCAAGAGTCTTTAGTTAACGAGGTTGCCACACAACAATTCAAACTTCAAAAGGGAGTGTGCCAAGGCGACCCACTTTCCTTCTTCTGATTTATTATTGCTACAGAAGGGCTTCAAGTTGCTTTGGCGGAAGCTTTGGACAAAGGCCTTTACAAAGGCGTGAACCTTACCAACAATTATGCCAATCTTCCAACCATCCGGTTTGCAAACGATACTCTTTTCCTTGGAGAATGGAATATATCAAACGCTTTAAATCTTATGAGGCTTTTGAGATGTTTTCATATTTGTTTTGGTTTAAAGATCAACATCGCCAAGTGTAGAGTTATGGGTATTGGCGTGCATAAGGAATAGGTGATGAATATGGCTACCTTTTTAGGGTGTGAGGAAAGGACTCTCCCTTTCTATTACCTTGGAATGTCGGTTGGTGGATGTATGTCGAGAATGTTAAACCGAAGAGCTCTAATTGAAAATTTTCACAATAAACTCTCAAATTGGAAAGCTTGTTGTCTCTCTTTGGATGAAGATTAGCGCTTTGTAAAGTGGTTCTATGGAACTTGGGATCGCACATGTTCTCGCTCCACAAGGCTCCCGCCAAAGTCATCAATAAACTAGAAAGTATCTGGTGCAATTTCTTTTTTTTTGGCGGGCGGGGGGGGGGGGGGGGGGGGGGGGGGGGTGGGTTGTGAAACGGATAAAAGAATAATCGCATTGGTTGCATGGAAGAAGGTCATAAACTTGAATATTAATGGATGTCTTGGAATTGGAAGCCTTCAATCACTTAACCTAGCTCTCCTCTCAAAATGGTGGTGGCGGTTTAAGAAAGGGGAAGGATCTTTATGGCACGATGTAGTTGTGACATCCCCATTTTCACGGCCAGAAAATACCGATTTTGTTTATGCTTTGTTTAAAAATCATAGTAACATTTTAAATAAAAGCGTTGTGGAATTTGATCCCAAAATAAAATATGATAAAGATTTATCAAAGCATTTTCGTAGAAATTTGTTTCATTAAAAACCTCGGGATGTCATGTTCGATACAAATCAAAAGCATAAACAGTACAATATAAGTCTTACTACATTTATTCATATCTACAGGCCTATATCTGTAATCCATCATCCAAAACATCACATCTATGCTCGAAAGCCACTACCTGTAATATATGAAACTGAGTGGGCCTGGCTTGGGAGCCTGGTGAGCACATAGGGTTTTCAACCCACAATAAATAAGTTATTTAAATTCATCAACCAACAATAACTCGATTACTCGTTCCCGTTATCCTCACCTTACATCCCTAAACACCTATCATAAGGGACCTAGCCTAAGGATCATCATCAGGATGGACACTACTACCAAGGGGATTCCTCAGCAATAAATGTCCTGAAGGCAACCATGAGAGGGATGGAGTACACCGGTGAACACATCATTCACAAACACCTACAGGTTGCGAGTCTGCTAGTGTTCCACTGGACTGTCTATAAGAGTCTATGGTCATCATCCATACTCCTCTAGATGACAGAATTAACAACAAAAACATCGAGGCCTCTCATCATTTTATCACACATCGTTTATTACATCTACTGTCACACCCCAAAACCGGAACGGTGGAAACGTTCGGGGGCGGAGGACGTCATGTACAGTATCATAACAATGCAAAGTAGTAAACAAGCAACAACATCATCCATTGCATTACTAGTATAATTTGATACATGTGTGTTCATTCATAGTAATAAGACACCAAAACAAGTGATAAAAATAAAAGACGAGTCTTGAACATGCTCCGTCTTCTCAAAACCTGGTCAACTGTACCTGTCTACTGATGACCTGAGAATATAAGTTATTTTGAAAGCGTAGATCAGTATTTAAGTTGGTGAGTTCATAAGTATTTAGTGTCAATGTTTGTATAAGTTTACTAAAAATGTTTGTAAATGTTCAATGTAAATGTTTGTATATGTTTGAAAATTTCTAGAAAATCCTATATTTTCTACTAGTATAAAAAGTAGTCTTCTACCAAGACCTGATTGTTTTGTATGTTTGTTTCTCTATAAAAGTGGATGCTTTTCCCAAATATGACTATCATTACCAAAATATAGTTTTATATTACCCTTTATGTGAGAATATCACAATTTGAATATAATGGGAAAATGAATGTGTACTGCAGTATTATTTGTATTAACTACTGAAGTAATAACTACCTTAAAACCAATGGTTTAATTTAGGTATAATGTGATGAGGTTGTTACCATACTAATTGTGATGTGTGTTTACTCAACTAGTTTTAATCCTACTTTTAATTATAAATTGACACACAAAGGCAGTGGACCTATCAATTGTGGTACAACTAAATAAGTAGGGTATCGAACTCAAGGAACGGAAAATTAATACTAAAAAATAGAATTAACTAAAAACAAGTAATATAAATTAGGGGTTTCTCTAGTTTTGCAAGACTAGAAACTTAACTACAACTTGACTACTCAACGAAAAGCTGAAAACATGTAAAAACAAACTAATTCAATGATCAAAAAGGGTTTCTGTTTAGGTTCAACTCTTTTACTCCTATGGTCACTTTTATGATAATATGATAGATTAATTGTTACTGGTTACCGACTCTGGTGATTAGATTCGCAGTCACTATTACTAATCCGTAGAAAACTTACCAACTCAAGCAATGGCCAGTTGATTAAACTAATAGATTTTCTAGGCTAATTATTCGGGTTAAATAAGACTTGTAACTAGCTAATTAAATTTGGTGATTCAATTAACCTATTGTTGATGGTGTATCACACAAGCTCACACATTAATTTACCCATTCTCTAATTAATCCTAGTTTCATGTTCATTATTCTTAGGCATATAGTATTGTGTTCACATAAATTATATGAGATAAGCAATTAAGAGATGTTCATGCAACTTAATTACTTAGCAATTAATAGAAAACAGTTATGGTTAATACATGAGGGTCTTTAACAAGCTTAATTTAACAATATCACCAACTAACAATTAATCAAAAACAAATAAATTAAACCATAAGAGCAAAATTGTTTCCCCAAACAGAAACTAACGAAATTAGTTCATGAATTCAGTATGTGAAAGCTCAAAAACAAATTCGAATAATCCCAACATAATTCAATGCAAAATAAAAGTGGAATATTAAACCTAAAGTGCCTTAATCTCTTAAGAATGAAGGATTAGGGTTCTTCAATCGTTTTCCAGAGCTCCAAGGGTTTCTTGATCGCCAAGTGTTCCACCAAAGATCCAGAGAGAGTCCTCAATTCGGGGTTATGAAGTTTATTTATAGTTTTCTCAAAACAGGGGCTACTTGTCGAGTAGCCAACTGACTCGTCGAGTCCCCCTTGAGGAATCCGTGTACGACAAGGACTCCATGTGTCGCTTCGCGAATCTTCGTGTCGACTCGTCGAGTAGACGATCCTACTCGCCGAGTAGCTTCCGAATTAGGCTTTTTTCTTCTTTCTTTCTTTCCTGAGCTTCCTTTCATATCTCCTGCTTCCTTTTGCTTTCGAGCTTCTTTTTAGGACTGAAAACATAATTTGAACAATATTAAGTATCATTTGTCCACGATATGCAATTAATTAGCCAATAAAGGATAAAAATCAAACATAGAAATATAGCTAAAAATGCAAATATCAAAATACCTCACACTTGACTTTTGCTTGCCTCCAAGCAAAACTAAAATTAAGCATACTAATATTGCATAGACAATCCCAATCTAACCCAGCCATTATGTCAAGACCGCAACGCATGCAATTGTGTCTAAATAATTTTCCTAAGGACCCCCCTTAACCTAAATACTCACAATCCTCATAAACACTTGCCCACTTTTTCTGAACAATGCTCATTTTATGCATCCCTCCGAATCCATCCGCAGAAAACCTCTCAGTCTCAAGGTGTTTTTGGTTGAGCAACCCAAGCATACATATTCTAAAAATTACAATTCTTCGATACCACTATGGAACTTTTGGAATTCTTCACTTTCTTGATAATTTGAACTTTGATTTCTTTGAATTCTTCAAATTGTCAACTTTTTGATTTTTGGGTATCTTCAACTTTTAAATTTTTGGAATTTTGATCTTTTGATCTTTACTTTAATTGCTCCAAAATTCTCACAACTTTTCTTGTAATTTTCTCTCTTTTTTTACATGTAACTCACTTTTTTTTCTTATTTTTTTTTCACTCAAAACCCTACATGCTTAAGCAGGGGCGCTCAACTTCTACCTTTATTGAATAAGGATAATAATTTTCCTGGATACATTTCTGGTACACGATGCTAAACATATTGCATCCCTCAAACTAAGCGAGGTTGTGTTTTTGCCCCATGATTTCACTAGAGTAAAGGAGGCCACAAATGCATTATAATGTGTATAAGCTCAACTAAACATTTTGGTCTTTATGCAATTATCAACATAACACTAGCATGATTCCTAATTGCTTTTACCAAAGTTTTCTAATTTAGCCCTAGCAATTTGTATGCAAATTTTTTTCAAAATTTTTAAAATTCAACTAAAATTTTAACCAATATAACCAACCCTTACCCCACACTTAATTTATGAAATGTCCCCATTGCATATTATGCATGATAAAGAATAATAAAATAAAGAGAGAATTGGAACAAACTCCCCTGGGGTAGTAGTGGTGAGGTCGATCTTCTTCATGTTAAAGCTCCATCTTCAATTGACTTTAGACATGGGAACAACTCATCCATGCCTTGGGTGTCATATCTTGTGTCAGAAAGCTCCAAAAATGCAAGAAAAATACTCGGAAATCTTTAGAAATTAAAACGCTAAGGAATATTAGCGAAACCCGTGGTGAATATGAGCATAATATAAGCCTTGAGAATGCAAAAGTGATAAATTCGTCGAGTCTATACGGAAACACGTCGAGCAGTAGCGTATTAAGCAGAGAAAGTGTGAAACTGAACCCGAACTCGTCGAGTAGGTAACGTGCACTCGGCGAGTCCATCGCTGAGTGACAAATAAAAATATTATGCTTTTGGGTTCCGTTTCTGATGTGGCTGGGTATGATTTTTCAGCGTTTTCTTCAGTTTTCTTCAACAAATAACACTCTAAGACCTTCCTTGAAAACGGACTCGACCCTAACTCATGCACATTCTCATCTAGACCCGATCCTTACTCTAAACTTGAGAACTATGACTCTTGCATGCATCCAATCCTTCAATCTGAAAAGAAACAACCACAAATAATAAAATAAAACAAGTTCCTACTTAATCATCCTACAAGTTCATCATCCAACATAAAGAAAAATAAATAGTCTTAAACATCCAAAATCATAATAAAACATCAATCTTCCTCTTCGTCTTCATCTCCTCCGGCTCCACTTCTGCCCGCTTGGTTTCCTCTTGCTTGCACCCTCTCATCCTAACTGGAGATATACGGGAATCTGAGCCTTGGGGTAAAATGTATTTTCTCAAATAAACAAGCAAAAGATTCATTAACAAAGTTCACTCCCCGTCCTATGTCATCTTGGTATCTCTGCAGCTCCACATTATACCAATCCATAGGTAGCTCCTCCTCTACCGGAATAACCGGTGGGTCTTGTGGCACCCCCTCTCTCCTTCTCCTTACCCTTCTTCCCGGTTCTTCCGGTACCAACGGTTCATCATCATTGGGAATGCTAACATGGCCTCCTCCATAATCTTCAATGATCCTAGCCCTTCTAAATAAAGCTTTGGTGAAGGGAGGACTAGGAATCATAGTCAATACTCATGCCTCTGGTCGGTCCAAGATGACATAGCTTCTCACAAGCCTTGTCACAAACATGCCACCATTGATTTTTGAAGTTATTCGTTCTTTGACTGCCCCCTCCGCCAAGTATTTTGCCATGCAATATGGCAAATTGCAAAATACATCAGGAGTAATAATACTCCACATGTAGAAGATGTCAAGGGTGGGGACTTTATCGTCATCCTTTCGCATGTTTATAGAGCTCGCGATCAGACGATGTATTAGGCGATGGATCGGGGAGCGGATCATCCCCTCTTGAGCGGATGAAGGAATATAGACTTGGTTGGCAATGGTGTTCCACAAATTAGAGGCTACCACACCCTCGGGAAAATCTTTGTGGCACTGCTCCAGAAATGACTCAAAAGTCTCAGACATGATCTCATTTTGATCATAAATCCACAGCCTCCATGCTAACTCAGCAATGCTACACTGGCGGAATTCTCCTCCAAGGCAGAATGAAATGATGTTTGGACTATAGTAGTCATCACCCCCCCCAGAAAGAGATGGTGGCAAAGAATTCCCAGCAAAGCTCCTAATACACTGGCTCTTGCAGCTTAAACAACCGAATCCACCCATCACAGACGATTTGCACCCCATTAATTTCACAAGACTTGACCAAATAATGGCTTAATGCTTCTTCCATCCCAGCTTGCCCCATCCATGACCAGTCCAACTGATTGGGAACATATATTTCCTTCCTCCTTAAAGCTTCCAGCTTGTTTTTTGTTTGTGTGAGCGAAGACTTGTTGGTGATGCTTGGAAAAGCCAACCATGGGATGTCCCCATAACTGCCTCCTCGTGAGCTTTTACCTCTCCTAGACGTGGTTCCTGCATAGTAAAGAAACAAGAAAACCACAAACAAAAAACCTAAATTGTTAAGAATGGCAAAATACTGGGTATCTGTAGTATGGACTCGCCGAGTCCACGAACTACTCGGCGAGTAGGACGAACAACGGAAGTCAATTTTTGTCTTGTCGAAATTAACCGGCCAAATCCATGATTTGGTATGTTCCAGTAGTCTATGAATGTAAAAAATTTCGTCTAAAACGTCCTAATTTGTCAAAAATCAAAACCCTAGAATCTAAGTCTTCCCAAAAACGAGAATTTTCAAAAATTAAAGGTGTTGTTTCACCAAAGATCGGAACTTGTAAAGGATTAAGGGCTAAAATTGTTACCTTGTTGGTTGAAATTCGCAGAAGAGGAGAAGAATCAAGATGGATGCTTGAGAGCATTGCACGTCGAGTATGGGGAGGCTGCTCGTTTGAGTGGCTGGGTATTTGCAAATTAGGGTAAAACCCCATTTTTACAGAATGTAATAAAAATAATTTTTTTTCAGGTAAATATGTGTACTCGTCGAGCAGGCGGACCTACTCGGCGAGTAGATGCTCGACGAGTAGATGCCTGATTCATCGATTTTTCGAAAATTTTAAAATGGACTTGTCGAGTTTTTTATTCTGTGAATATTTTGAGTTTGCAAAATAAAATATATGTCACCCCACACTTGAGCATTGCTTGTCCTCAAGCAATCATTTTCAACACAGAAAAAGATTGATAGAAACAAATCCTAAGCAAAATGAAAAGGAAAAGAAAAAGAAAATAAAGCAAACTCTAAATGCGGGTTGCCTCCCGGAAGCGTTTCTTTTTAAGGAGTCATTAGCTGGACTCCTTCCTGCTTACGTCTTTGTAATCCCTTCCAGCAACAGCCCTTCTTCAAGTTCTTCATTTCTCGGAATTCTTTCTTCATATTTTTTCACCCTATGGCCATTGACCTTGAAAGGAGTTCCATCTCTTGATAATAGCTTAATAGCTCCATGTGGAAAAAAATTTCTTTACTATAAACGGACCATCCCACCGTGTCTTAAGCTTGTCCGGAAATAATTTGAGCCTTGAATTAAAAAGTAACCTTTTGTCCTTCGGAAAAGTCCTTATTACCCTTGAGTCTTTTATCATGCCACTTCTTGGTCTTCTCTTTGTAAATTAAGGAACTAGTGTATGCCTCATTCCTAAGTTCTTCCAAGGCATTCATTTGCATCAACCGGTTAGTTCTAAGTTCAGCTAGATCAAAATCGCACCCCTTTAATGCCCAATCAGCCTTGTGCTCTATTTCAACCGATAAGTGACAATGTTTTCCATAGACTAGCCTATATGGTGTAGTGCCAATAGGTGTCTTAAAAGCTGTTCTAAATGTCCATAGTGCATCATCAAGCTTATCCGACCACTCTTTCCTATTACTTCCAACCGATCTTTCTAGTATTCTCTTTAATGCTCTATTTGTAACTTCCGTTTGCCCACTCGTTTGAAGATGATAGGATGTTGAAAATTTATGGTGAACACCATATTTTTGCAACACCTTAGCTAATTGATCATTGGCAAAGTGAGTTGTAACGCCCGGGTTTCAGGGCTAAGCATTTTTGACAATGTAATAGTCTAGGTCAACTATTGTAACTCTTTTTGAAGTAATAAAGATGAAATATTTGAGTATTATGTGAATTATGTGTATTTATGTGCTTATTATTTAATTATAAATGTATAATTAATAAAGAATAAAAATAAGCATCAAAATTAAAGTGTGAGATAAGCCCAATATCTTTATATAAAGTTGTAGTGGTCAAAACAAGGATTCCAGGGATATAAAGAACGCCGAAATCCGAGTTATAACGAAGAAGTTATGACCCGTCGAAGTTTCGCGACAGAACCGACACGATACCGGGAAGCGTAAATAGTGATTTTACGATAGAGCGAGATTTAGCCTTAGCGATCTAAATGAAATTCGTAGAATTCATTAAAGCGAGAGTTTCCATAAAAAGAACGCCCAAATCTGACTTCGTATGAAGAAGTTATGATTTTTCGAAGTTTTGGATTAGCATTGTACAACCCAAAATTCGAATATTAGATCGAGCGGTTTTTAGCCGACACGACCTAAACGAGAATCGAAGATCTCGTTAAGAGTAGCGTAACGAGAAAAAGATGGGCGAAAACGGACATCGGATGAAGAAGTTATGAGAATTTAACGAACCAATCTGTCTCGGTCTGTTAATAATATAACTTTTAAAATAGATTCAAAATTAGCCGACGGAGTCTAAACGAAAGTTGTAGAGTATGTTCCCACCTTCGTGTGGATATAAATAACGTCGAAAATGGAGCTCGTACACGAAAGTTATGAATTTTTAAAGATAAAGCATGAAATTGTGAAGCCTGTTGCAAATTCGCTGACGTGGTGCGATCTAGTCCGTCCATCGCTGATCTAGCATCGCATCCGATGATCGCCACGTCGCCCTCGCATACACCCCGCGTCCGAAGTCAGTACGCCCCGCGTACCCTCGCCCTTATCTTCTTATGGAGTGCGAGACAGCTGGTCCGAGGTGGCAACCTTATCCGATGACTACTCCCCGCGTAGCCGAGGACTACGCCCAGCGTATGTCCGAGGCCTCGCAGCTATAAAAGGGGGCCGAGGGCAGCCTCATTCTTCACCCATTTTCACTTCTCTCTCTACAATCTTTCTCTCTCTAAGTGCCCTATGCTGGGGTTTAGCCATAAGAACTTTCCTATGTGCGCATGCAAAACCCTAATGCTTGGATCTAGGCTTTCTAATTAAACATGCTTTGAATCCAAGACTTCTAATAACTAATTGGGTATAAGAACAATACAAAATCAGATCTAGAAGTTTACCTTTGAATCTCTTGTTTGATCTTGTTGTCTTGGAGCTCTAGAGTCACAATTGTCACTCCTCTAATGGCTTACAAACACCAACTAGCAAAGAGGATGATTTGAGAGAGAGGTTAGGAAGAAATCGGCCAGGGGTTCTTTTCCTTTGAAGAGATGCCGATTTCCCTTGCTCAAGGGGTCTATTTATACTTGTAGACTCCTAGGGTTTCACCTTTAAACCCTAGCTGGATAATCTTTCCTTAAAGCAATCCAAATCCTTACCTTATATAAGCCTTGGACGATTTTGAGCTATCCTAAGCCCTAGAATCCGTCCATCCCTTATCCCTTAAGGATTTACAGTCTAAAGTGTAACTATCAAACAATTGACAGTTTATACCCTCTTATTTAATTAATCTCTTTAAGTCACCAAATTAATACTAATTAATTTATGACTTATATTAATCAAATAACAATATTATTATTCATTATATTATTCTCATAATATATCAATAATATTTATTCTCTCATAATAAATCATCCCATCAAGTTGCTATGGTGAAGGCAACCCAAAAGGACCATTCATAATCGGGTCAAATACTTGCCTAATATAGTTGCAGCCTTAGACACTATTCCAACAGTCTCCCACTTGGATAAGTCTAGTAACTATATGCACAAGTACAATTCGGTTTGCAATCGTAGCTCTCAAAGACGCTGTCAAACTTTGATCTAATCAATCTTGTCCTTTAGATAAGGGATCGTACAGTCCTCTGTTAGATATCATGCTGACAATTCTATGGAATGATTAGTCAAGCATTTAGGTTTCTCGATCTCTGATTTATTTGACATAGAACTTAATCGAACACATCAATTCAGTTCTGACCGGGCCCGGCACATAAGTCAAATCAAATCATCGAGCGGCCGAGATATCACTTTTACCTTCTTAGGATAAAAGTTACAGATAAACTTCGACTTATATGCATTTACTTATTCATTAATCAACTATACACAACAATGCGTTTTATAACATCGAGTTACCAATGCATTTTCGCATTATCAATGTACAATCAATTAACAAATAACAAACCATATATCTAGGTTTTAAGACTATATGATATTATCGTCTTGCGATCACCCTTTTATATCTTATTCCATAAGGTGATTCCAGCAAGAACGGGTTTGTTCCAATGCTCAAAACCAGTTCATAAGCACTCATGAACGTCGCAACAATCTTGTGCTATGTCTAATACCATTTAGAAAATCTACGCACCAATTCACGACAATCTTCATTCATATCTACTTCCAACATATGAACGATTGTGGACAATTTGAATAATTTGGTTATTCTTAATAAACTCAATTATTCTGGAAGTCAAAACATGCAAAATGAAACAACAGTTAAACAATTAACATAAGATAGTAACATTACTCATAAATAAAACTCCTTTATTTAATCATCAAATGTTAATTACATTTATCTATTACATGTTTCTAATACTATCTAATCTATGCTAATATCATCCTTTAGACCAATACTCCTAGCATGCTGCAAGTGCTTAACCCTACTCAGTCCCTTCATAAGCGATCTGCTGGGTTATCTTCCTATGATATCCTCTTCACTACGAGTTGTCCTTCTTCTACACGATGTCTAATAAAGAGATATTTTCTCTCGATATGTCTAGATCTACCATGATCCCTTGGTTCCTTGGTCAAGGCAACCGCTCCTTCATTATCACAGAAAATCTCCATGGGCTCCTTTATGGCAGGTACAACTCCAAGATCACCGATGAAGTTCTTCAACCATATTGCCTCCTTCGACGCTTCACTCGCTGCAATGTACTCTGATTCGCACGTTGAATCAACTAAGGTTTCCTGCTTGGAACTTTTCCAAGTCACTGCTCCTCCATTCAGGGTAAAGACCCAACCCGACTGCGAACGGTAGTTGTCCCTATCGGTCTGAAAGTTGGCGTCACTATACCTTCGCACCTTCAAGTCATCACTCTCTCCGAGGACTAAGAACCATTCCTTTGTCCTCCGAAGGTACTTAAGGATATTCTTCACCGCAATCCAATGGGCTCTGCCAGTATTCCCTTGATATCTGCTAACCATGCTCAAAGCAAAGGCTACATCAGGGCGAGTACAAGTCATAGCGTACATGATTGAGCCAACTGCGGAAGCGTATGGTACTCGGCTCATTTATGTTATTTCAGCTTCGGTACTCAGACATTGAGTCTTACTCAACTTGGCATTACTTTGTATCGGTAATTCTCCCTTCTTCGAGTTTTCCATACTAAAACGTTTCAGTACCTTCTCTAACTAAGTGTTATCACTAAGTCCTATTAGTCTCTTACTTCTTTCTCTCGCTATCCTTATTCCCAAAATGTAAGAAGCCTCTCCGAGGTCCTTCATAGCGAAGCACTTCCCGAGTAAGGACTTAACCTCCTGCAGAGTCGGGATGTCGTTTCCTATGAGTAATATGTCATCGACATACAAAACGAGGAAGCTTACTATACTCCCACTGGCTTTGACATATACACATGATTCATCTTCGCTTCGTACAAATCCAAACTCTTTGACTTTCTCATCGAAGCAAAGATTCCATCTGCGAGACGCTTGCTTAAGTCCATAAATGGACTTTTCAAGCTTACACACTCTATTCGGATGCTTCTGATCCACAAACCCCTCTGGCTGAGCCATGTAAACATCCTCAGCCAACTTTCCGTTAAGGAAGGCGGTCTTGACATCCATTTGCCAAATCTCTTAATCATGAAATGCGGCAATCGCTAGCATCACTCTAATTGGTTTTATCTTCGCAACTTATGAGAAGGTCTCATCATAGTCAACTCCGGGAGTTTGAGTAAAGCCCTTCGCGACCAATCGCGCTTTATATGTGTGTAAGTTTCCATCCACGTCGGTCTTCTTCTTGAAGATCCATTTGCACCCAACGGTTTTACGTCCGGGCACATGATCAACTAAATTCCAAACCTGGTTATCATACATGGATTGGATCTCGCTATCCATTGCCTCTTTCCATTTCGCAGACTCCGGGCCTGCCATGGCTTCCTTATAGCTATTAGGTTCATCAAGGTTTATTATTGTACCATCACTAATATACGTGTCCCCTTCGGTAGTAATATGAAAACCATAAAATTGGGGTTGAACTCTAACTCTTTCGGAACGTCTAAGAGGTAAGGACTCGTCAATCGGTTCAACCGGAGTTTCCTCCTCGGGTTGAGTACCAGCGGTAGAGGTTCCTTCATCTATCGATTCTTGAATCTCTTCAAGCTCGATTTGCCTCCCACTGTCTCCTTGGCTTATGAGTTCTCGCTCTCGGAAAACTCCTCTCCTCGCAACAAAGACAACATTGTCCTTCGGTCTATAGAAGAGATATCCAAAGGATTTCTACGGGTAGCCGATGAAAATACATCGCTCACTACGAGGTTCGAGCTTGTCGTGAGTATCTCGTCTTACGAAAGCCTCGCAACCCCAAACCTTGATATGTGCTAACGAAGGAGCTTTCCCCGTCCACATCTCGTGAGGTGTTTTGGAAACCTTCTTAGTAGGGACTCGGTTAAGGATATGGGCGGTAGTCTCTAAGGCATACCCCCAAAAAGAGATAGGTAGTGAAGCACGACTCATCATAGAGCGAACCATATCCAATATGGTTCGATTACGCCTTTCTGCCACACCATTCAATTATGGTGTCCTAGGTGGCGTCAATTGTGAAACTATTCCACACTCCTTGAGATAATCGTGGAATTCAAGACTTAGGTATTATCCTCCTCGATCGGATCGAAGCATCTTGATTTTCCTGCCTAATTGATTCTCCACTTCATTCTTGAACTCTTTGAACTTTTCAAAAGTTTGTGACTTTTGCTTGATTAAATAGATATACCCGTATCTACTATAGTCATCGGTAAAAGTCATGTAGAAGCGGTTCCCATCCTTCGTGGTTGATCTAAACGGTCCGCATACATCGGTATGTATTAGGGCCAATAGACCCTCACCCCTTTCGCAAGAGCCAGCGAAGGGTGACTTAGTCATCTTTCCAAGCAAACAAGATCCGCATGTGTCATCTTCCCTAAGGTCGCATGACTCCAACACTTCATCCTTTTGGAGTTGGGCTATGCGTTTCTTGTTGACATGTCCAAGACGACAATGCCACAAGGATGCTTTATCCATACTATTGGAAGAATCTATGTTCAAAACATCGTTTCCTAAGTTATCAACAATCATAACAGTTTCATATATTCCATTACATGGTATAGCTTCAAAATAAAAAAACACCATTTAGATAAGCTAAAATAGAACCGTTCTCATTATTAAAAGAAAATCTAAAACCTTGTCTAAACAAATCATGAAATGAAATGATGTTTCTAGCCATTTCTGGCGAATAGCAACAATTGTTCAAATCTAAACTTAAACCATTCCTAAGCACTAAAGAATACACTCCAATCTTGGTCACAGGCGATGATCTTCTGTTCCCCATGATTAGATTTATTCTTCCAGCCTCCACATCCCTATTTCTTCTTAGTCCCTGCACATTAGAACAAATGTGGTAACCACAACCGGTATCAAGAACCCAAGAAATAGCATGAGACGAATCGTTAGATTTAATTGTGTATATACCTGCGAAAGATGGTTTGATCTTTCCTTCCTTGATGGCTTGCAGGTACTCTAGGCAGCTTCTCTTCCAATGTCCTATCTGTTCGATTAATGTCTAAGTCCATAACTATAATTGGTAAGACTTGACCCGACCCGGCATGGTCCATTTGGGTTGCATGGCATCATACACTTGGATAGAATATAATGAGAGAAATAAGACACTTTTGGTTATTAATATATTATAAGTTCTAGTATATTAATAATAAGAATAATAAGATTATTTAATTAGTATTGATCAAGAATTAATCTAGGATTAATTAAGTGATCAAAAGAAGACTAATTAAATATATGGGTTGATTGTGTAAATCATCCATACTTGTATAGTGGGCTAATGCTCCATGGATAATCAAGTTGGGCTAAAACCCATAGGATGGTCCATGGATGCTCCATGGTGTATTTGAACCCATGGATCCAAGGAAATGGAAAGTCATGACAATTAGGGTTTACCCTAATTGTAACACTATATAAAGATCTTATTCTTGACAAAATCGGCCACTAGTATCACACTAGAGAGAGTAAGAAAGGGCTAGCCGATTTCATGAAGTGTAGATTTCTCTCAAGTCATTCCATGTGTATTTGGTGTTGTGTGAACCATTTGAGGTGTCACACTTGGGGCACTAGGCACTCAAGCTTCATGAAGACATTCTACATCAAAGAGGTATGTATTCTATCTTGTTATATTCAATGTTTTGTATGCTAGATTAGGATAATACCTTGGATGTTCATATTTGCATGTATAATAGAGAAAACATAGATCCAAGGTATTTAGGGTTGCATGTACACTTAGGAGTGTTAGAATGCTTAAAACCCAACAGTGGTATCAGAGCCTAGGCTTGTTTTCTTGTTATACTTGCCAAAATGCTTAAAAAATCGAAGTTGTTGTTGTCTGATCATCAGACTCGGTGAGTCCATCAGGAGACTCGGCGAGTCCATGCCTAAAAAGTGATCAAATCGATCCAACTCGCCGAGTTGGTTCATGCACTCGACGAGTTGGACCCCCAGGCAGCATAAACTCGACTTTTTTTGGCTGGAATTGGACTAGGAACATTACCCTAAGATGTTTTTGAACTTATAAACTTGTTTTTGATGTGGTAATGTTCATGCTAATCCAATTTCAAAGATAATTGTCAATAGATTCATGTTTTGTATTAATTTAAGGTTTAGACTAATTACATGAAAAAGTTTGATTTGAATTATCTTGTTCTTATGAGTTGCTTAGATTAATAGAAAGTTGAGTGAAATAGTTGTTTTCAATCCAAATTAATCTAAGAGGTGATTCTAAAATGTGTTTTTGTAACTTGTCCTCAAGTTATATGAAAAGTCACATTTAAGTTTCATAAAACTCATAAAAGTTGGCAATGGTTACAAAAGATGAAGAGTTTTTTCCTTAAGTTATGGAGGTTCAAGAGTCACTTCATTAATAAATAAATAAATAAAGTGTAACCTTAATTAATTCCATAAGTTATAAAATAAAGAAAAGTAATTCTTTTATTAGTTTAAAGTCTTCCATAACTTGTCCTCAAGTTATGGAACTTGAAGAGTTTTTGGATTAAAACTACTTTAAACACATAAGTTATAGAATTAATTAGTTTTGAATAGTTTCAAAACTTGCCCTCAAGTTTTGGAAATTGAAAAGTTTTCACTTATGAATACTTTAATTCCAAGTTAGCCCTTAGAATTCTAAAAGTTAAAATTCAACCCTTATACTTTATAATATTATAAGTTAACAATATATATATATATATATATATATATATATATATATATATATATATATATATATATATATATGTATAAGAGTAAAGTCAGTCTTACCGCTAGTATGCCTCATTCACGAAACCGGTCTATAAGGTGGGTATAAGGTTGTTGCCTATAAAATGGCAACTTAATGGGTGTCCACTCTCACCCACCACTTGCTTGACTGGTGGAGGGTCGTTAGCCGAACGGGTTTGACAGGACTATAATTCTCCCTTCATTAAAAGTATTAATGATAAATACTAAGTAACTAAACTCTTAATAATACCCAATCTTAGTTACTTAGGAAAATGTGAATAAGGTGCTAATCCATGAAATTACATTTTGCACTTTGTTTAAGTCGGTTAGTGGAGCGTGTGTGGTTAACCGGCACACTAACTCGTATTTAACAAGGTAGGAAAAGGGTAACTTAATGTTTATCATAGTATCGATGGAGCGTGTGTGGTTAACCGACACATCGATTGAGGGGTAAACACTTAAGGGTACCAAGTAATTTGCATGGTTACTTCACACCTTGTTTTGTGATCCTCGGCATCCCAGTTACAAAACCTGAAGGGCACACTCGAGATTGAAACATGCCGTTGAACAGTTCAATGAATCTCAAAAGATCTAGGAGTTTCAAAACCAATTAAAACCTAATAATACGTTTCGTTTATCTTGGTGGAAACTGGTGAATCGTCATTCACCTACCTTCAAATATTTTATAGCTTGGATTACAGCATACCTCTTCTAAGTTATAAAATAGTTTGTTGGGTCCTAGCCTTAATATTTCATATTGGGTGTCATATTATGGACTTAAGATCAACTATCTTGAATATCTCCCAAAAGATGTCTGGTTTAGACATTTATGATCTTCCCAAATCTCTTGAAACAAGCTTTCCTAAATGAAGATGATGTCCCATGGAAATCATACTTCATTCACCTCCTCCAATTATTCTCCCTAACCCACAAGTTCAAGGTCACTCAAGCCCAATTGGCAAGGCAAGGTCTAGGTGTGGTCACATCTTGGAGATGTAGTCACATATTGACAAGCCGGGAGAGTTGGGTGTCAAAGTCTTGAGAAAGTTGGTGGTTTAGTCACTTTCTAAGTCACATAGTGAGTTCCTTTGGGACACCTATGAAACAGACTATGACAAGACCCTTAATGATCTTATCTATTTGTTAAGATCAACTTCCTTAAAACTTGATGGACATTGACAATAGTGACACAGGAAATCCAGGAAAGCATTCTCTTCCCAATGGAAATGGATCGGCCATAGTCAAATCGGTTGACCAAATGGTAAAGAGAAAAGCTAAGTCTGTGATAGTCCCGTGTACCATTATCAAAGGGTCTATATGTTTATATTGCCAAAGAAAGGGGCATTGGTTGCGAAGCTGCCAAATTTACCTAAGGGTGTTAAAGTCAATAAGTTTGACTCTACTTTAGGTAAAGTCCACTATCTAACTCTGCTAAGTTTCTATTCTGAGATTCTTATTACATGATGTGACTGGGTCACATGTTGATGTTTTAAGAATCAAAGAAAAGTAAAGGAACTTAGAAAAAGAATATGTTGAATCTGATCGCGTAAATGGATTTCTATCGCATAGTTTGAAGATCGGATTCTTGAGCTACTTCTTAGGAGTTATGAGATATTGCTTAGGAATAGATAACAACAAGTTTTCATATGGATTGTAAGGATAAGTTTTTCCACAAAGTTTTAAAATAAAAGGAAATTTTTGATTTTATTTATTTTAAAATATCCTTACAATGGCATTTGAGGAAAAATTGTTGCTTATATGATTCCATTAATAGCAAGAGTGGAAATATGAAATTGATTCTTTCATTTGTGGTAATGTCTAAATTTACCAAATAAGGAAAGATTCTCATCACTCAAGTTTCAATTGGACCGGGACTTGGAATCATGCAAGTTGTATAGCATGATGAATGAGAACTTTCAAGTATTGGAAAATTAAGACTAATTACTTGTTCACATGGATGTGTGAGTCAAGTAAAGGACTAAGGGATCGAGTACACATTCTTGTGCACTGGTCAAGTCCACCACAAAAGATTGATAAGATTATTCATCATAATTTACTAAAGTTCAGTAAATATGGTTATACTTACAAGGTTAAGTGTAATTCTGAGACATTGGAAAAGGTTCCAATGTAAGGCAGAGCGAATAAGAAGAATCAAATTAGGCAGAAGGATAAAAGTTTCTCAAATCTGAAAAGATGGGAGAGTACTTTAGTATCAGTTTTGTGATCATCTTAATGATTTAGAGACCTTATCACAATTCATCCTCTAAGAGCCTAGCTAAGAAGAGGAACTTGAATTGTTGAAATGGTTAAATCAAGAAGATGAGTTATACTTCGTTCCAATACAAATCTTAGAGCCATACTCCAAGATAGTAACTTGAGTGACATGTCTCAAAGAAGGTTTAAAACACTTGTCAAATGTAAGAGTAAAAGTTTCCCACTCTTGTACATTTGAAATTGGTAAGTTGTGATGTTTTGGATAAAACAATGACCAACTTAGGCCAATTGTGTGAAGTATTTGTCTTGATAAAGAATCCGCACTATCCCTTGAATATTTGACAAGAAAGTCTTATAGGTCAAGAGGACAGTGGGAGTCTTAAAGGTCTTGAAAGTCTCAAGAACTAATCAAGAATAAAACCTGAAATTCTTCACTAGCACACGACTTGAGGTTTATAACCTATCGTGTTGACATATTCTGTGCCCATTCCAGTTAAAGTTGGATTTGCATATGAGTTTTTAGAGTTCTCAATTAGTTGCACAACAACTTGGAAGCAATGGCAGGCCCTTGAGCTGCCAGGTGGCAAGAAATTAAGATTGAGTTCAGTCCATATGAGTTTGGATTTGTCATTATCCTTGTCTTGTGACTATGGTTTTGACAATTCACATGGATAAGAACACATACACCAGTAAATCTAAGTGTCATAAGGTTTCTCTCCGATTCATGAAAATGATGGTGAGGAAACACTTTCACTAAGTAGATTTTAGCTAGATAGCAATTGTGATATTTGTATTCTCAAAGTCGTTAGTGGAGCGTGTGTGGTTAACCGGCACACTAACCTGGACTTGTGAGAAGTGGCAAAAAGGTCTAACCATTATGATTACGGCATCGCTCTTCATAATTGTTTAGATACACAAGTGTGCTATCTAAGGGAAGATGTGTGATTTTGATAAAGTCTTATCAAAACAATCTAGTATCAGAAATCTGAACTTTGGTAAGAAAGTCAATGAAGTATTGATTTCTAGAAGTCCAGCTGATTTCTGAGTACATGTCAAAGCTAGTGGGAGCATAAGTGTTATGCTAATAATCATCATGTTAGTGGGAGCATGATAATTATGATAAGTATTGCAAGTTAGCAATGTTAATTATAGAAAACAAAAGGTTTCAATTGGGAAAAGTTGTTTTGCTATAATTAAGGGAGAGGAAATTATACTTCATCTCAAATCTATAAGCTTAGATCGTGAGGTTTTAATCATTTAGTCAAGGATATATATGAATTTCATGTTGGAATGGCTCAACATAAGGAAATTTTGTATATGAGTCCATTATTTGCGTTCTAAAATTCGATTATGATTACGGCATCCTTTTTCATAATCTGAATTATGAGAACTTGGCAAATTGAAATGGAAATGTTATAGCAAAAGACTGGTTTAGTCTTTATGTGAGACATCATGAATCGTGTCCCATATGCTTCGGATATAGGATCGATTACATGTGCTATATTCATCAATTCTAAAATTTTCCAGATGCCTGGGGCATTAAGAAGGGAAAAGGTTTTGAACTGGATATGACTAAAAGGATTAAACAATTGTTGAGGACAATCTAAGGTTTACCAAAGATTGGTTGCTCAAGGATAATTGGAAGTATAGTGATAATTCTAGAAGGACCATATTGACATAATCTGGAAGGAGGCAACTCTTATTCAGAAGGGATAAGTCAAAATGGAATCTAGAATTGTTTCAAAGTTAGAATTTTCAATCTGTTTGAGATTAGGAAACTTAATGCAAGAAGGTTGTTTCTAAGGAGCTGATCTCCTTTGGAATACTTTGTAATGTTTGTTGTCAAGTCCTTGTGACTTTGTGCATAATCATTACAAGAGGTTCAGTTCATATAAGTTTAGAATCTAACAGATTTCAGTAAATGACATGAATTTGGAATTCTTGTATTTGCAGTAAGGATTTGGGAGTGTGAAACGAGAATCATTGAAGTTATGTTCAATGGATCTAGTTCACAAAGTAAAGATCATAGACAAACATAATATGCATACTTGGTGTATGACATGACTAGTGTTTAGAAAACATAGTGTACATGCTTGGAGCATAGGACAATTATTGTTTTAAATTCAAGAATAAAGTTGATAGCTGAAACAATATACAATGAATAATGTGTAATCATATGGTGATAAATAAAAGGTGTTTTATTTATGTTCATATGTTTTGATACCATATTGGATTCAATTATTATTGTGTTTCATTTTGCATGTTTTGACTTCCAGAATAAACTAGGTTATTCTTCCGGGATGACTAAGTTATTCATACCATCTACAGTCGGTCATATGTTGGAAGTAGATACGAATTAAGACTGTCATGGGTTGGCTTGTAGAGGTCTAAGGTGTTGGACAAAGGGCTACAACACTCATGAGTGCTCATAAGTTCTGATTATTGGATTCAACCCGCGCTCATTGGAATCACTTCATGGATTTTATCACGAGTGATCATGAGACGATAATATCTTATATTCTTCAAACCTAGAGATATGAGTTGTTACTATGAGTTGGTTGTACATTGATTGCACGAAAACGCATTTGGTAACTCGGTGCTATAAAACGTGCCTTTGTGTATGATTCAACAAGTAGTAGAACAAGCCATATGAGTCGAAGTTTATCCATTCCTTTTACCTTCGGGATAAAAGCGATATCTGTGGGCCCCTTGATGATTTGATGATGACAAATGGAAGTGCTCGGCCGGGCCAGGACTGATTTGATTTGTTCAATTAGTCAGTCGTCATAAATCGAAAATCGGGAAACAACAAATGGACAGAGAGAATGATTATAATCCATGTCTCAGTCCATATGATATCTAGAATGGAGGAATATATGATTCCTTATCTAATGGACAAGTCATTAATAAAGGTCAGAGTTCATCGACAAGGTCAGAGTTCGACAGAAGCTTTTGAGAGCTACGATTGCCAGTTGGTTCCTAAAGTCATACGCAATAATAGTTTTAGACTTATCCAAGTGGGAGACTGTTGGATTAATGTCTAAGTCCATAACTATAATTGGTAAGACTTGACCCGACCCGACATGGTCCATTTGGGTTGCATGGCATCATGCACTTGGATAGACTATAATGAGAGAAATAAGACACTTATGGTTATTAATATATTATAAGTTCTAGTATATTAATAATAAGAATAATAAGATTATTTAATTAGTATTGATCAAGAATTAATCTAGGATTAATTAAGTGATCAAAAGAAGACTAATTAAATATATGGGTTGATTGTGTAAATCATCCATACTTGTATAGTGGGCTAATGCTCCATGGATAATCAAGTTGGGCTAAAACCCATAGGATGGTCCATGGATGCTCCATGGTGTATTTGAACCCATGGATCCAAGGAAATGGAAAGTCATGACAATTAGGGTTTACCCTAATTGTAACACTATATAAAGATCTTATTTTTGACAAAATCGGCCACTAGTATCACACTAGAGAGAGTAAGAAAGGGCTAGCCGATTTCATGAAGTGTAGATTTCTCTCAAGTCATTCCATGTGTATTTGGTGTCGTGTGAACCATTTGAGGTGTCACACTTGGGGCACTAGGCACTCAAGCTTCATGAAGACATTCTACATCAAAGAGGTATGTATTCTATCTTGTTATATTCAATGTTTTGTATGCTAGATTAGGATAATACCTTGGATGTTCATATTTGCATGTATAATAGAGAAAACATAGATCCAAGGTATTTAGGGTTGCATGTACACTTAGGAGTGTTATAATGCTCAAAACCCAACACTATCTTGTGGCAGTGGTGGCACTCTGCCTCCTTTGGGTTAGGGCAGGGTTTAGCAGGATCAACTTTGGTCCCGCTAGAAGAGGCACCATCTCGGGCTTTAACCTTACGATAGTTCTTAGACGAAGCCTTCCTCTTCTTTCCCTTTCCTTGTCCAATAGCCAAGACAGGAGCAGCGGGTGGATTGGGAGTTGGTGCAACAGACTTGTCCTTGAAGTTGCTCTCAGCAACCCTCAAGAGACCTTGGAGTTTGCTTAGGGTGACCTCTTCTTTGTTCATGTGGTAGGTCATCCTAAATTGATTATAGCTTGGAAGCAAAGAATGAAGCACCATGTCAATCGCCAAGTCTTCCCCAAAGTCAACATTCAACTTGCGAAAGCGGTCGACATACCTTTGCATCTTTTGCAGGTGCACGGTAAGAGACTCTCCATGACCCATCTTAGCGGAAATGATGTTAGTGAAAATCTCATAACGCTCTTGTCTCGCGTTTTGGTGGTATCTCTCCAATAAGTCTTGATGCATCTCGTACGGGTACATGTCCTCATAGGAGTCCTCATAGGACTTTTGGAATTCGGAGTTCATAATGGCTATCATGATGCAATGTACCTTCGTTGCATCTCGCTCATGAGTTTCAAAAGCGGTCATTTCAGCCAGAGTAGCGATTTCAGGGTTGATTTTCTCGAGCTTCTCATCGAGGACATACTCCTTATCCTCATAGCGAGCAATTGTGCGAATGTATTCTATCCATTCGCTAAAGTTCGTCCCATCGAAAGTGACTTTTTGACAAAGGCTCATCAATGTGAAAGAACTAGCAGCAGCGTTGTTTGCGTTCGACATCTACAAATAGAAAGGACAAAGATAGATTAGAATATGAATCCCTAATTATCACCCAATAAGAAAAATTAGGGCTAGGATCCAACAACAATATTTACATATTAGAAAAGGGATGCCGTAATCCAACATGCAAATAATATGAAGGTAAGTGAATGACGATTCAGTAATTCTCCACCATAAAAACATAACTTTAAGTCCTAAATGTATTGAGAATTCCTAGGTTCGGATGAGATTCATTGAAACTATTCAATGGCATGTTTAAATCTCGATATGCCCCTCTTGTTTGTGACTGGGATACCGAGGATCACAAAGCGGGTGTGAATTACCATGCAAATTCACATGGTGCCTTCATTGTAACGATCACCTATTCGATGTGCCGGTAAACCACACACGTTCCATCGAACTATGATAAACAATGAATCACCCTTTGCCACCTTTGCTTAGAACCAATTAGTGTGCCGGTAAACCACACACGCTCCACTAACTTCTTAGCAAGGGTGCAAAGTGTAATTTCATGGGATTGCATCAATTCACTTTTCCTAAAGTAACTAAGATTGGGAAATTTAAAAAAAAACATGTAGTTACTTTGTATTTCATATTATACTTTTAATGAGAGGATGAGGCTGCCCTATCCTACCCGTTCGGCTAACGACTCTCCACCGATCAAGCAAGCGGTGGGTGTGAGTGTACACCCATTAAGCGCCATCTTATAGGCCGCAACCTTATACCCACCTTATAGATCGACTTCGTGAATGAGGCCTACTAACGGTAAGACTAGCATTTTAGTTATACATATATATATATATATATATATATATATATATATATATATATATATATATATATATATATTATCTTGTAATATTATATTAGTATAGGGTTGTATTTTAATCTTTAAAAAATCTAGGGTTTGAAATTTAAATTGTCTAAATTAAAACTTTTAATCACAAAACATAAATTTCAAAACTTGAGGACAAGTTTTAAACATTTAAAACATGGAGGATCAAATAACAAATGATTTTAATTAACAATTAATTCCATAATTATCCATGTTTGATTTATTCAAGATTTCTTGCAAGATAATTACCAATTTAATCAAAATAATTAATTAATTATCATATAAGGAAATTAAATATTTTATTAATTGATAAATATCTTTAATTAGATCAAGATTATAGTCATATATATCAAAAAATCGGATTAGGGTTGATCTAATATGATAAAGGCAAGTTTCCATAAGATAAATACCAAAAAATCCCGAATCTGGCCCTTCCTGACGCTCGGACTCGCCGAGTACCCATTCTGGACTTGCCGAGTCAGGCCAACTCGCCGAGTCCACTATGGGACTCGCCGAGTCCATGACTCAGAAACACAAAAATCGAATTTTGCAAATAAGATTCAAACAAACAAGCAACAATTTAATAGAAACCAATCTAGTCTCTGATACCACTGATGGGTTTTAGCCATAAGAACTTTCCTATGTGCGCATGAAAAACACTAATGCTTGGATCTAGGCTTTCTAATTAAACATGATTTGAATCCAAGACTTCTAATAACTAATTGGGTATAAGAACAATACAAAATCAGATTTAGAAGTTTACCTTTGAATCTCTTGTTTGATCTTGTTGTCTTGGAGCTCTAGAGTCATAATTGTCACTCCTCTAATGGCTTACAAACACCAACTAGCAAAGAGGATGATTTGAGAGAGAGGTTAGGAAGAAATCGGCCAGGGGTTCTTTTCCTTTGAAGAGATGTGGATTTCCCTTGCTCAAGGGGTCTATTTATACTTGTAGACTCCTAGGGTTTCACCTTTAAACCCTAGCTAGATAATCTTTCCTTAAAGCAATCCAAATCCTTAACTTAGATAAGCCTTGGATGATTTTGAGCTATCCTAAGCCGTAGAATCCGTCCATCCCTTATCCCTTAAGGATTTACAGTCTAAAGTGTAACTATCAAACAATTGACAGTTTATACCCTCTTATTTAATTAATCTCTTTAAGTCACCAAATTAATACTAATTAATTTATGACTTATATTAATCAAATAACAATATTATTATTCATTATATTATTCTCATAATATTTCAATAATATTTATTCTCTCATAATAAATCATCCCATCAAGTTGCTATGGTGAAGGCAACAAAAAAAGACCATGCATAATCGGGTCAAATACTTGCCTAATATAGTTGCAGCCTTAGACACTATTCCAACAGTCTCCCACTTGGATAATTCTAGTAACTATATGCACAAGTACAATTCGATTTGCAATCGTAGCTCTCAAAGACGCTGTCAAACTTTGATCTAATCAATCTTGTCCTTTAGATAAGGGATCGTACAGTCCTCTGTTAGATATCATGCTGACAATTCTATGGAATGATTAGTCAAGCATTTAGGTTTCTCGATCTCTGATTTATTTGACATAGAAATTAATCGAACACATCAATTCAGTTCTGACCGGGCCCGACACATAAGTCAAATCAAATCATCGAGCGGCCGAGATATCACTTTTACCTTCTTAGGATAAAAGTTACAGATAAACTTCGACTTATATGCATTTACTTATTCATTAATCAACTATACACAACAATGCGTTTTATAACATCGAGTTACCAATGATGAAGTTAATAAACTTATTTATTGTGGGTTGAAAACCCTATGTGCTCACCAGGCTCCCAAGCCTGACCCACTCAGTTTCTTGTATTACAGGTAGTGGCGCATGAGCATAGATGTGATGTTTTGAATGAGGGATTACGGATATAGGCCTGTAGATATGAAATAATGTAGTAAGGCTTATACTGTATTGTTTATACTTATGTATTGTATCGAACATGACATCCTAAGTCTTTTAATGAAATACATTTATAAGGAAATGCTTTTGATAAATCTTTATGATGTGTGTGAAACAAACTAGTTTTAAACATACTTTTATTTATAAAATAAACACACAAAGGCAGTGGACCTATCAATAAGTAGGGTATCGAACACAGGGAACGGTAAACAATTAAAATAAATGCTAATATTATCTAAATAAAACAAGTAATAGAAAATGGGTTTTCTCTAGTTTTACAAGACTAGAAACTTACTAACTATTACTTAGATTAAGAACTAGAAAAACAAAGATTCAACTAAATTCAATGACGAAGGGAACTTCTGTTTAGTTCAACTCAATTGATCCTATGGTTGATATTATGGTAATAGTGCAATGGATTAATTCTTCTATTGGCTACCGATTCAAGTGATTAGATTCACGTTCGCTGCACTAATCCTTAGAGAACAAACTAACTCAAACAATAGCCAGTTGTCTAATTTAATTCAATTCACTAGGTTATTTATTCGGGTTAATTTAGACTTGTAATGGTTAACTAATTTGGTCCTTTAGTTAACCTCTTGTTGATGGTCATCACACAAGCTCACACATGAATTTACCTATTTTTCTTATTAATTCTAGTTTCATGTTCATTAATTCTAGACATATGATAAAGTGGTCACATAAACATATGAGGTTAACAACTAAGAGATGTTCATGCAGCACATAAACATATGAGGTTAACAACTAAGAGATGTTCATGCAGCTCAATGATCTTCCTATTAACAGAAAAATAGTTATCATTCACACATAAGGTTCTTTAACAAGCTAGAATCAACAAAATCACCAATATTAAATCAATCCTACCATAAATCAAACCATAATCACAAAATCATCTATCCTAAACAGAAGTTATGAGTTTTTAGCTCATATCTACAGCAAATAACAAACTAAAAACATAATCTAATGATTGAAACACGGTTTATGCAAAAGATTAAGATAAAAGTAGTGTGTTATTGCCTTTGATCTTCTTCTAAATTGATATCTAAGTTGAAATCTTGAAAACCACAACTTCTAAGAACCCTTCTGGCCTCCGAAAATCGTCCTAAACTTCCCCCATTCGTCAGGGTTCGAATGAGAAGCGTTTCTATATATATTATGAGAACAGGGGCTACTCGGCGAGTCCAGTGACCTACTCACCGAGTTCATCACATAAAATCCCATGTACGACAAGGCAAAGTCAATAATCGCGAAACTTCTGACCAAATCGCCGAGTTCGTTTGGAATCAGCATTTTCTCAAAACACGAAAGCCGTCCGAAATTGTGTCTAGTTTTCAGAACATTTTGAATCTCGTCAATCAGAATTAGGGTTAATGAGATATGGTCAAAACATTGACGAGGGGTCAAGCTGTCCAGCAACATCCTTCTTTCTTCAAAATCCAAGATCCAAGCGTCCAATTGCCAATTCCGCTTCCTTTTCCATCCGAGCATGTAATTGTTGCTGAAAAATGAAATTATAAACTAATTAAGCACCTTTTGTTCATTAAATGAGATAAAATCAACATAAAGTATTAAGATAATGCATGAATTTTATAACTAAATATGCCCATATCACTTTATCATATTATTGTTTTGGGACAAATCCGCAACTCTTTTATTAAAAGGTTACTCTGATTTTGAAATAAAGTATAAACAAAACCGGTCTTTTTTGGCCGTGATTTTGGGGATGTCACATGAGTGCCCTGGTCACTAATGAGAGATTTAGGAACTCCAAATCTTGAGAATAATTTCTTTAAAAATCGTACCACCACCCGAGCATCATTAGTGGGTAATGCTTGTGCCTCCGCCCATTTGGATACATAATCCACCGCCACCAAGATGTACTTGTTTCCTTTAGACATGCGAAAGGGTCCCATGAAGTCAATACCCCACACATCAAATATTTCACATACAGGGATGCTATGTTGGGGCATTTCATTCCGGGATGATATATTTCCCACTCTTTGGCATGAGTCACATTCCTTGACATATTGAGTAGCATCCTTGAAAATTGTAGGCCAATAAAACCAAATATCAAAAATCTTCTTCGCGGTGTAATGTGCTCCATGATGTCCTCCAGCGGGTCCACTATGGCAGTGTGCCAAAATGTCTTGACTTCCTTTTCCGAATACACATCTTCTTATCATTCCATCCGCGCAGCTTCGGAAAAGATATGGCTCGTCCCAAAAGTAGTATTTAATTTTTGAAAATAATTTCTTCTTTTGTTGGTGAGTCAAATCCTTTGGGATGTATTTGTTTGCCAAATAATTTGCTATATCCGCAAACCATGGCACTTCTCCCGCCACTACCAATATGTACTCATCGGGAAAACCATCCCCAATTTTATCTTCATCTAGCTTCTCCAAAAGTGGGTTTTCTAGTCTTGATAAATGATCGGCAACTACGTTTTCCATCCCATTTTTATTGCGTATCTCGATATCAAATTCTTGAAGAAGTAGAACCCAACGTATCAATCTTGGCTTTGCATCTTGTTTGGCAAATAGATACTTCAATGCGGAGTGATCGGTAAACACGATTGTCTTGGATAACACTAAGTAAGGCCGTAACTTGTCAAAAGCATATACCACCGCTAACAACTCCTTCTCGGTAGTAGTGTAGTTCTCTTGAGTTGGATTCAATGTCTTGCTTGCATAATAAATTGGCTGAAAATGCTTGTCAATTCTTTGTCCCAAAACAGCTCCCACCGCAAAGTCACAAGCATCACATATTAGCTCAAAAGGGAGACTCTAATTTGGAGCTACCATAATAGGTGAAGTAGTCAACTTTTCCTTCAACAAATTAAAGGCTTCAATACATTCCTTAGAAAAGTTGAATGGGGCGTTCTTCAAAAGTAGTTGAGTCAAGGGTCTTGTGATCTTGGAGAAGTCTTTAATAAAGCGCCTATAGAACCCCGCGTGGCCTAAAAAGCTTCTTACTCCCTTGACATTTGTTGGAGGTGGCAATTTGGATATAGTGTCCATCTTTGCTCTATCCACCTCTATCCCCCTCCTTGAGACCTTGTGTCTTAATACAATTCCTTCATTCACCATAAAATGACACTTCTCCCAATTAAGGACAAGGTTGGTCTTCTCACATCTCGCTAGCATTAGATCCAAGTTGGACAAGCAATCTTCAAAAGAGGATCCAAAAACCAAGAAATCATCCATAAACACCTGCATGAACATTTCAATCATATCTTGAAAGATAGCCATCATGCACCTTTGGAAAGTAGCTGGTGCATTGCACAACCCAAAGGGAATGCGTCTATATGCAAATGTCCCACTTGGGCATGTAAAAGTGGTCTTCTCTTGGTCTTGTGGGTCGATTGGAATTTGGAAATACCCTGAAAACCCATCGAGAAAGCAATAATAGAGATGATCGGAAAGCCTCTCAAGCATTTGATCGATAAAAGGCAATGGAAAGTGATCCTTACATGTGGCTTCATTTAGCTTCCTATAGTCTATGCAAACTCGCCACCTGGTTATCGTCCTTGTTGGAATTAATTCGTTGTTTTTGTTAGCCACTACCATCATGCCTCCCTTTTTCGGAACTACTTGGACCGGACTCACCCATGGGCTATCGAATATTGAATAAATGATTCCAGCATCTAGTAATTTCACGACCTCCTTTTTCATAACTTCTTGCATGTTCGGGTTGAGTCTTCTTTGGCGTTGTACTACAGCTTTTGACCCTTCTTCTAGGTTGATTTTGTGGGAACAATAGGCTGGACTAATTCCCTTTATGTCGGTTATTTTCCATGCTATAGCACCTTGTCTCTTCTTTAGTACCCCCATAAGGCTCTCCTCATGTTTGGCCAAATCAACAACTATAATTACAGGTTTTTGTTGGCCATCTTCAAGGAATGCATACGCCAAGTGATTTGGTAGTGCCTTGAGCTCAGTTTTTGTGTTCTGTATGCTGAACAAGTCGAGTCCAGAAAGGGAACTCGTCGAGTCCAATGTAATTTTCGCGACTGTACGGGGTTCTTAGAATGGACTCGTCGAGTAGATCGAGGCTACTTGGCGAGTCGTTTCTTCAGCACTTCTGATCATATCGTCATACTCAGCTTCCTCGAGTAGTCTTTCTAACTCCATCAGGTCCCTTTCAGCATCAAAATCTTCTTCAAATGAAATGGTGGGCTTGCTTGGCTTTTCTTCTTTCCAATCTTCCAACAACTCTTCCAACATGTCAATTGAAAACGTCGTGTCATCACTACTCCTTGCATGCTTCATGGCTTGATCAACTCCGAAAGTGACTGATTCGTCCCCTACCCGAAGGTCAAGTTTAGAATCTCCCATATCAACTATAACGCTTGTTGTATTGAGAAAAGGTCTTCCCAATATGATCGGGACTTGGGGATCCGCTTCCATGTCGTGAACTATAAAGTCCGCGGGGAACACTAACTTGTCCACCTTTACCAAAAGATCTTCATAGATTCCCTAGGAAATGTAACCTTTTTGTTTGCTAGGTGGATTGCCATGCGAATGGGTCTTGGCTCGGGGAGATCTAACTTTTTGAAAAATGAATAAGGCATGAGGTTTACACTTGCCCCCGAATCAGCTAGTGCATATATGGTGGCCAAGTTTCTAAATTGACAGGGCAATGTTAAACTTCCCGGATCTCCTTTCTTCTTAGGAAGTGTGTTCAACATAGCAACTGAACAGTTTTTGTTTAGGACCACCTTCTTCACTTCTTCTATCTTCCTTCTATTAGTTAGAAGCTCCTTGAGAAACTTGGCGTATTTTGGCATTTGGGAAACCGCTTCTATGAATGGTATATTGATTTGAAGAGCCTTTATGTGTTCTAGAAACTTCTGGTAGTCTTCTTCATTCTTTTCTTGTCTAGCTCGGGTCGGATATGACAGTGGAGGCTGATATGGATTAACAAGAGTTTTACTTTTCTGATCAGGTGTTGGACTCTTCGAGTCCATATCGTGGACTCGGCGAGTAGGGTTTGGGTTCAGTTGGTTCTGGTCTTGATTCTGCCCTTCTGCCTCATTCTCTTGCACCGGCTTTGGATCTTCGTTCTGAATAGGGGTAGAGGGGTTATAATCTTCCCACTCCTGGTTGTGACAATGTTTATATGTGCGCCTTTCGGGTTACTTCGGTATTGCTTGGAAGTCCACCCGGTCTTCTCTCGTTCACTTGTTATGCAAGTTGCCCTAGCTGTTTTTCTGTGTTGAGAATGGATGCTTGCTGATTCCTAAGTAAGGCTTGCTGATCTTTCATCATATGTTGGTGTTCTCTCAAAATATTTTGTTGATCTTTAAGTGTAGCATCGGTATAATTGTGTTGTTTCTCGGACGCGGCTACAAATCTAGTAAGAATCTCTTCCAAATCAGCTTTCTTCCCCACAACCGGTTCCTCCTTTTGATGGTAACCCCGTTCTTTTTGCTTAAATTTCTCCTCCTTTGCCTTTTTGTATTCTTCATACGGGACCCATTCCTTCTTTGGTTGCCGTAAACTATCATCAAATCTGTCGCCACTTGAATAAAATACTTGAGCCTTCTTGTTTCCATTCTCATCCAAGTCACAATCCCTTGTGAGGTGAGGTTCTCTACAATTCTCACATCCTACCCGAATAACATGGATTGTTTGATCCATCTTTGTCATCCTCCTATCTAAACTATCTAGTTTGGCCATCATTGCCTCCATGTCATCATTAACCGTGTTCACTACCCTCATACTTACTTCATTTCGTGGGTTGTGATATTCTCTAGAATGGTTAGAGAACTCCTCAATCAATTCCTTGATCATCGGGGGTGCCTTCTTTGTGAGGGGTCCTTGCGAGTCAAGGAGTTGTCGAGTTGTAACATTGACTCCATCATAGAAGATGGAGACTTCTTGTTGGCTATTAAGGTCATGGTGTGGGCAATTCCTTAGTAGACTTTTGTACCTCTCCCACGCCTCATAAAGGGACTCTCCGGGTTGTTGTTCAAAGTTGGCTATAACTTTCTTCAACTTGGCTATTTTAGAAGGTGGGCAAAACTGGTCAATGAATTCTTCTTTCATCTTAGCCCATGTAGTGATGGATCCGGGAGGGAGTGACTTGAGCCAATATTTTGTAGCACCCTTGAATGTAACTGGAAGCATACGAAGCAGTTGGGTTTCACGAGGCACATTTGGAACATTAAAGTAATCAACTACATCATTGACTTCATCCAAGTGTTTATAAGCATCTTCGTGGTCTTTTCCGTAAAAGGGGATCTCCTTGAGTTGAGCAAGTATGTGACCCTTGAGCTCAAAAGTGGCAGTCGCGGGAATTGCGGGTTGCACAAGTCCCGGGCCGGTGTCATCTCGTATCCTCTTCTTCCATTCGCCCATGGGAACTTCATCAATGTTCGCCATGGTGTTGTCAAAGTCACCTTCTAGATCGTTGTCTTCTCCAAATTCGCTTTCTTCCATTTCAGACTCGTTCACAGTGTCTTCCTTGATTGGGTCTTCGTTTGCCAAGGAAGAGGTGTTGGATGCTCTTGATTTGCTGCTCTTCTTCTTGCTGAAAACGGACTTTAGATTCTTCAAAGGCGAGCTCTTCGAAGAAGCGGATTTTCCAACGACTTTTCCTTTATTCTTCTTTAGGGCGGACTCCGGGTCTTCAAGTGGAGGGACTAAAGGCGTATTGGATCCTCGAGTCATGTAACAACTGCAACCAAAGTAAGAAAAACACGTAAAAAGAACAAAAAGTAAATAAAAAACAAAAGTGTGAAACTGCGACGGACTCGCCGAGTAGCTTCGACTGCACTCGGCGAGTTCAAGGCAAAAACAAAAAAAAATTCTAATTAAAATTCTAAAACAGAAAACTATTAAAACTAAACCTAATAACTAAATTACTTAAAAATAACTTTGTGCAAGATAAATCTCACACAAAGGATCGATAAAACTAGAAATTAGTGCTAATTTTTGAACTGTTCCCCGGCAACGGCGTCAAAAACTTGATGTGTGTTTACTCAACTAGTTTTAATCCTACTTTTAATTATAAATTGACACACAAAGGAAGTGGACCTATCAATTGTGGTAAAACTAAATAAGTAGGGTATCGAACTCAGGGAACGGAAAATTAATACTAAAAACTAGAATTAACTAAAAACAAGTAATATAAATTAGGGGATTCTCTAGTTTTGCAAGACTATAAACTTAACTACAACTTGACTACTAAATGAAAAGCTGAAAACACGTAAAAACAAACTAATTCAATGATCAAAAAGGGTTTCTGTTTAGGTTCAACTCTTTTACTCCTATGGTCAATTTTATGATAATATGATAGATTAATTGTTATTGGTTACCGACTCTGGTGATTAGATTCGTAGTCACTATTACGGAGAAAACTTACCAATTCAAGCAATGGCCAGTTGATTAAACTAATAGATTTTCTAGGTTAATTATTCAGGTTAAATAAGACTTGTAACTAGCTAATTAAATTTGGTGATTCAATTAACCTCTTGTTGATGGTGTATCACACAAGCTCATACATTAATTTACCCATTCTCTAATTAATCCTAGTTTCATGTTCATTATTCCTAGGCATATAGTATTATGTTCACATAAATTATATGAGATAAGCTATTAAGAGATGTTCATGCAACTTAATTACTTAGCAATTAACAAAAAACAGTTATGGTTAATACATGATGGTCTTTAACAAGCTTAATTTAACAATATCACCAACTAACAATTAATCAAAAACAAATAAATTAAACCATAGGAGCAAAATTGTTTCCCCAAACAGAAACTAACGAAATTAGTTCATGAATTCAGTATGTGAAAGCTCAAAGATAAATTCAAATAATCCCAACATAATTCAATGCAAAAGAAAAGTGGAATATTAAACCTAAAGTGCCTTAATCTCTTAAGAATGAAGGATTAGGGTTCTTCAATCGTTTTCCAGAGCTCCAAGGGTTTCTTGATCGCCAAGTGTTCCACCAAAGATCCAGAGAGAGTCCTCAATTCGGGGTTATGAAGTTTATTTATAGTTTTCTCAAAACAGGGGCTACTCGTCGAGTAGCCAACTGACTCGCCGAGTCCCCCCTTGAGGAATCCGTATACGGCAAGGACTCCATGTGTCGCTTCGCGAATCTTCTTGTCGACTTGTCGAGTAGATGATCCTACTCGCCGAGTAGCTTCAAAATTAGCCTTTTTTCTTCTTTCTTTCTTTCCCAAGCTTCCTTTCATATCTCCTGCTTCCTTTTGCTTCCGAGCTTCTTTTTAGAACTGAATAAATAATTTGAACAATATTAAGTATCTTTTGTCCACGATATGCAATTAATTAGCCAATAAAGGATAAAAATCAAACATAGAAATATAGCTAAAAATGCAAATATGAAACTGACTAAAACACGATGATGAAAGACGTCAGAAGAAATGACATTTGGCACCCGTAGACTTGCAAGTCCCACTGTACCGAACAACAAGGTGTAGGATAGTCAATCCAGTATAGATTTATACGCAAACTCACGCTCTCCCTCTGGGAGATGTTGGTTACAAAATGTGACACAACGAAATGGTCGCTGTGTCATGAAGTAGTATCTCACATTATGTTATCTGTAAATCTTGTTATAATATACTTGATATAGTAATAGTATTCTATGTATAGTATTTCTTGTATAGTATTCTCTGTTATAGTATCCTCTATTATAGTATTCTCTGTTATAGTATTCTCTATCTAATATTCTCTGTTGTAGTATTCTCTGTTATAGTATTCTCTGTCTAGTATTCTCTATTATATAGTATTCTCTGTTATAGTATTCCATGTCTAGTATTCTCTGTTGTAGTATTCTCTGTTATAGTATTCCATGTCTAGTATTCTCTGTGTAGTATTCTCTGTTATAGTATTCTCTGTCTAGTATTCTCTGTTATAGTATTCTTTGTCTAGTATTTGTATATGATAATATTCTCCTAAACTATACCTATTATAGTTTACTAGTGATTTCTGTAATTGAATAAATGAAGGTATACCTTTGCTACCCAAAGGTGCTGAACTGATTGATAGTACTTTTATATCTATATATGTATACATAATATATAACTAATATTTAAACGACATTCGGAAAAATAACCAATACTCTCAGGCCACATCCAAACAAGGAAAATGAAATAAAGCGAGTTATTAGTCCTAAGTCCTTTAAACATTACTTATATAACTATACATATATAGACATGCATTTGACAATATATAATTTTAAAAAGAAGTTTTGTAAAACATTTGAAGAGTTTAATAATAAATGTTGATGACTTGATGTCAATTTATAAAACGATTTAAAAGCAGTTTGGTTGACAAGACAGTTTAAAGTATAAGAAATCATTTGTTTGAAACACAGTTAAAGTATAAGAAATCCTTTGTTTGAAACACATTTTGAAGTATATGAAATCCTTTGTTTGAAACACAGTTTATAAATCACATGTGATTGATTATATAACTAATATGTTTTCTACTTGTATTCCCCCCATAAAAGCATTTAAAATCATTTAAAAGATAGATTAAGGGGTATGAACTCACCTGTAGTGAGTGATGCGAATGTAAGATCGGTAAAGGATGCTAAGTGTCAAGTGAAGACTTGAGCACACACAGATCCTATTTAGCATATAATGACACATATATGCATCTAATTAGTGTTTATAACAAATAATTATTCAAGTAAAGACACCCTAGGACATGGAAAACACTTAGATTCAAGTGTTAGAAGTACAAAGTGTTGCATCTAAGGGGTGTATGGATACACACTAGTGTTTACGGCCAAGTGGTATGCTCTATGGGAGTTTACGGCTACATGATTTTATGGCCGTAAACTCATGATGAAAGGTGCCAAATGGTGTTTTAAAGGGCTTTCAAGCATTGAGGAAGGCTTCTAGGTTCATGTCCAAGCCTTAGGAGGAAGTTATGGTTCTTATGCACCAACAATTAGGGTTTACGGCCAAGGCAGATGCTCTTGGCCGTAAACACCTCATGTTCTTGGAAAAGTATGCTTTCAAGGCCTTAATCCAAACATCCTAAGTAACTAATAAGTATAGGAGGTAGATACTTACGATTTGAAGGCAAAAGGAGGGTGTTTTCGGCCCAAAACACTTAAGTGTTCTTGATGTTCTTGAGAATCTTTGAAGATCTAGTCTTAAAGATGAAATCCAGGTATGAATCAATGGGTTATCAAGGATAAGAGGAGTATAATCTCACAAAGTAAGTAAATCACTTACATTCTTGAAGAAAAATGAAGAACTCTTGAAGATAGTTGAGAGAAAAACTGATTTCTAGACTTGGAATTGGTAAAAGTGAAGAAAAATGGCCAAGGTTCATACTTATAGGATGAAGTTTACGGCCATTATGAGTTTACAGCCGTAAACTCATGGGTCTTGGCCGTAAACTCCTCATTTGAGGTTTTATGGCTTATTTGATGGTTTATAACTTCAATTGACACTTCCTTTTACTCATTCCTTTGGTGTACTAGGCTCAGAATGCTTAAACAAACTCTAAACAGTACTAAAAGTTAGCAGAAACAAGTCTGAATTTGATTGAAGTGAATGGTTTGTACAAGATAGAAATTTAGGGTTGTCATATCTACCCATGTTTTACCCCAACATTTTTGTAGATATATAATACATATACAATTTAAATCATTTAAAATATGTATAAAAATCGTTCATCCAGCATAGATAGCAAGTATAAAGATAATATGCACACATAGCACGTAATTTATATAAAATACTTCATATTTATGTGTAAGATGAAAGTGACTATGCACTCACCTGAAAAGGTGGTGATTCCAAACTCAGACAGTGCTTCACTTCTTAAAAATAATTTCCTTCGACGAAACCTAGTATTATTACCACTAGATTTTAGTCTAATATTTACCGTGACTAATTATTAGTCTTATTATTATTATTATTATTATTATTATTATTATTATTACTACTACTACTACTACTACTATTATTACTATTACTTTTACTATTACTATTACTATTATTATTATTATTATTATTATTATTATTATTATTATTATTATTATTATTATTATTATTATTATTATTATTATTATTATATAAGCGTTTAAACAACATTTTCCAACCACTATTTACAGACAAGGTCCAGACATAAAACACCGGAGGTCATGACCATTTTGGCATATAGCACTTCTGAAATCCAACAACCCTATGCGGCCCTTTAAACCAGATTCCCCGTACCACGAGTAGTTAAAAAATATTATAATGACACTTATATAACTCGTAATAATAGCCTAAATAATTATTATAAGGTCCTAATAACGTTACTATAATTAATTAAAAGCTATATTAAAAATAGTGTAGGCGTAGCTTACTTACAACAGTTTTTCTCGAAAACTGGGCTTCGCTTGGAGCAGCGTTCCCGAGCCAAAAATCTCTTCTTCTCGGAGCCGTCGAGCATTCTGGGGGGCTTTCTTCTAGCGCTAAGGGAGTTCCCTAGGGCTTAGGGGGGGTGGGAGGTTTAGAGAGAGAGTAGAGAGAATAAAGAATGGGAAAGGTGTGAAGAAAATGAGGGTGAGAGAGGTTATATTTATAGGGTGAAATATGGCTGAACTTGGTGCCACATGTCACCATCTGGTGGCAAGACTTGGGGAGAAAGCAATGGCCAAGATTGTATCACGTCACCCATTTTCGCGCACACTTCTGACTTCTAAAATCCGTAAATTTCACATACGAGCTTTGTTTTTGACGTTCTTTATATCCACACATAGGTAAAAATAAGATCTACAACTTTCATTTTGACTCTGTCGGCTAATTCTCGACCGATCTTAAATTTAACAGTACGAGGAGATTATACTGTTAAATGTCCGCATAAAATTCATAACTTGTACATACGGACTCCGAATATGTCTGTCTTTTTACCGTTGAGTTTCTATTAATGAGATCTTCAATTCTCATTTAGGTCATGTACGCCAAAAACTGTTCGATCTAAAATTCGAGTTTCGGGTTGTGTACTGCTAAGCCAAATCTTAGAAAATTCATAACTTCCTCATACGAAGTCAGATTTGGGCGTTCTTTTTATGCACGCTCTCGGTTTAACATATACTACAACTTTGGTTTAGATTAATAAGGAAAAAAAGTCCTCTATCGTAAATTAACTATTTACGTCACACAACGTCGTGCCGGTTTTGTCGTGAAACTTCGACAAGTCATGACTTCTTCGTTATAACTCGGATTTCGGCATTCTTTATATGTCCAAAATCCTTGTCACGACCAATACAACTTTCTTCATCGATATTGGGTTTATCTAAAACTTTATTTTTTACACTTATTTTTATCCTTTATTTATTATTTCATTATAAACAAGTAATAAGCACATAAATTCATATAGTTCACGTATTACTCAAATAATTCATCTTTATTACTTCAAAAAGAGTTACAATAGTTGACCTAGACTATTACATAATATATTACTGCTTATCCCCGAAACACGGGCGTTACAATTCTCTCCCCTTAGGATGATTCCGACCCGGAACCATGCATCAACAAACATATGTGGATAGCGACTCATCATGTCATTCTCTGTCTCCCAGGTGAGATTCGGCCCATTCGAATGTTTCTAAAATACTAGCACTAAATCGACCATCTTGCGTTGTAACTTCTTAGTCTTACGGTCAACGATTGCCTCGGGCTCTTCGATTAGCCTCTTATTCTCATCCATTCTTAACTCTGATATTGGAATTATGTCGGGAACTTCTCCTGTAAACATCCTCAAATAACACACATAAAAAGTGTTATGAATACCATATAGGTCTTCGGGTAATTCGAGCTTGTAAGCTTGGTTCCCAATCCTATGAAGAACTTTGAACGGTCCAATAAACCTTGGACTCAAATTTCCTCATTTCCCAAATCTTATAAGTCCCTTCCACAGTGAGACTTTAAGCAAAACTTAATCTCCAATTTCAAAAGTCATCGATCGTCTTTTCTTGTCAGCATAGCTCTTCTGACGATCCTAAGCTACTAACATTCTTTCCCTAATCACCTTCAGCTTCTCAGCAGTCTCATGGACTATCTCGGGGCCCATAAATTGCTTTTCTCCAGCCTTAAGCCAACAAGATGGCATATGACACTTCTGTCCGTACAAAGCTTGATAAGGTGCCATCTTGATGCTCGAGTGGAAACTATTGTTATAGGAAAACTCTACCAGAGGTAAGTACTCGTCCCAATTCCCTTGGAACTCCAGGGTACATGCTCTCAGCATATCTTCTAGTGTTTGTATCGTTCTTTTACTCCGACCATCAGTCTGCGGATGGTAAGCTGTACTCAAACACAACTTCGTACCAAATTCTTGTTGTAGATTTCTCCAAAACCGTGAGGTGAAACGACTATCACGATCCGATACAATCGTTAAAGGAACACCGTGAAGTCTTACTACTTCCTTCACGATCTTGGCCAGATCGACCGGAATCTCGTTCTAATTGACAATGTGTCCTAGAAACTGGACCTCTCGTAACTACAACTCACATTTGGAGAAGTTGGCATAAAGCCTCTCCTATCTCAATACCCTAATTTAAGATGCTCATCATCCCGCTCCTTAACTTGGCATAAAGCCCCTCCTGTCTCGGTACCCTAATCTAAGATGCTCCTCATGCTGCTCCTTAGTCTTGGATCAGACCAAAATGTCATCAATGAAAACAATAACCGACTGTTCGAGCATCGGCATGCATACCCAATTCATCATATCCATGAACATTGCAGGTGCGTTGGTGAGCCCAAACGGAATCACCACGAACTCGTAATGACCATAACGAGTTCAGAACGCTTTCATCTCCACATCCTCCTTCCAGACTCTCATCTGGTGGTAACCTGACCTCAATTCAATCTTGGATAACCAAGTTGCACCCTGTAGATAATCAAAGAGGTCATCAATCCTAAGGCGCGGGTAACGATTCTTTACCGTCAGCTTATTCAACTGAGGATAATCTATGCACATATGATGGGACCCATCATTCTTCTTCACAAACAAAATCGTTAATTCTTAGGGTGAACTGCTCGGTCTGATAAACTTCTTGCCCAACAAATCCTAAAGCTGAGAGGACAACTCCTGCATCTTTGGTGGTGCAAGGCGATATGGTGCCTAAGCAAAAGTTAAAGTACAATGCTAAAAATGTGATGATTTTAAAAAAATCAACGTAAAATGGAAAGTTTTTGAAAGTAGAATGTTTTAATTGTAAGATATTTCAAAGTAAAATACATAAATGACAAAAAAATAAGTTTGATGTTTCAATAATGATGTTACTGAAAGAAAAGTTAAAGATAAATGCTAAAAATGGGATAATTTTTGAAAATTAAATGTAAAGGGCAGTTTTTTCAAAGTAAAAAACATAGATGAGATATGAGAAGTTTTGAAATAAAATCTCTAAAGATCGAAAGATTCAAATAGGTAATAGAAAACAAGAACACAAGAATGGATCAAAACATGCTTAATGATTCAAAGTCACGCCTCAGAAGAACTCGATGAAGAATTGCAACTGTAGAGGCGTGTAAGGTTACAAGACTATTTCCAAGATTCCAAAAACACGGTGCATGCATGCACCTTAAATACTATAACCCTAATAATTAAAGACGGGTGGACAAGCCCAAGCCCGTTTACATAAATTGACTATTTAATAAAACACAATATCGCAACACTAATTTCCCAACAATCTCCCCCTTTGTGTCAATTAAGGCGAGAGTCCATCAAGGCTAAGTTCGCTTCTGTATATCAAAGACTTTCAGAATAATGTTCAGCAGAACCATGCGAACCTAGATATACTATTGAATCATACCCGAGAAGCACTTCTTGTTGCCCTTTACGTTGCCCTTGTATCTGTTGACGAGGTCCAGGACGTATTCAAAACACAAAGTGGTGTATAAGCGTTTGTCGTCCAAAAAGAAACAAATTTTTTGAAAGTCTGCATCATTTCGTTCCTGCAGTTGAAAGGCCACGCACCATCCATTCTTATGTATCTTCCCAAGATTCATCTTGTCAAAACCATCGGGGTTATCATTAGGAAGAATACTCAGTTTCCTTCACAACACAACATCTATTTCAACATCCATCTACCCAGCCTCATAAATGTAAGAAATTATCATATGTTTGAGGTGAGCAATGATAGGTTCATACTTCTGACCATCCCTCAACAAATAATAGTAAAGCACGATCCAATCATATGGGTTAAGGCATGGCAGATCAGCAAGAGTGAATTCGCAGACCTAACTGGACGAACCTCTCACAACCTTAAACTTCGCATTTGGGAAGCTATCAGTTTCGATTGGACCAGTGACCTTTACTGCCGTAATCTTGCTCGCACTCCACGTCTCATATTGTTGCTTCATATGCTTGAGGTAGAAGGAGAAGAGTAAGTGATCAACACCACTATCTGTCACAGGGGCATTCAACACTTTCACAAAGCTGCGAAACTTAAAAGCTTTTGGAGTAATTGGAAGGTCTAGTTGCAAGTCTTGAGAATTTTGAAGATCAAACGACATAACCGGTTCCAACCAATATTGATTTGTCATATCAAAAACTTCATTCAAGATTCGTTTCAGCGCCCACACTGGAAACAAGTTGGGGGCTCATATAGAGCCCGAAGCTTGTGGAATCCTAGGAACCTACAGGCAGGAGGATCCTATTGTTAGCTCTTGTCATTTGGGATCGGAGTTGAATAGTGCACCATGTCTTCAGAAGGGTCAACCACAAGAATGGATTTTCGCGGAAGTTTCGCAAGCCCTACGCGAGGAGTTACCCGACATCATTGGGCATGTCACTGATAGAGTGGTCACCAGGTTCGAGGAGCGAGCCTCAGTTACTCAGGCGGTTTATGGGGTGGTTGAGGTAACCTAGGAGCAGAAGATTAGTTTAGATGGGTTGTTGGGAAAGAGGAAGTAGACTTCCAGTCTGGCTCGGCGATCTGAGTAGTTGGTCACTGCCATTGCTGGTGTCGGAGGCCTGAGGGGTCATAGTGGTTACACAAAGGGCGAAGGGGTGCATGGGGATGAGTGCAACAGGTCTAAGTGTGGCGGGTTCGGGTGGAAGTGTCACAACCGTCAAGAAGGCACAGTGGAAGTAGATTTATGTCATGGTTGTCATCAACCTGGTCATATCAGGGCGAGTTACCAATGCTTAGTGGTTGGGGCAATCCAAGTTTCATCGTAGGTACTTCAGCAAAAAGAGGCATTCGGGGTTTCTCCAGGCGAGATTGTGGGTATGTATCTTTTGCTTTCTTTCAATTTTCTCTGCATTTTGTTGATTGGAATCTTGCATCGGTTTGGGTAAGTGTATCTCTGGTTTATTTCTCTACTTATGTTTGAGTTATATCTTCAATAAATGTTATATGCCATTTGCATACCATGAATCATTAGTGTTTTTGTAAAGGGTTGTTTCTCTTATAGCAGGTTGGGACTATTCTATGTTATCTCAGTGGTAGTCGGAATCAGTTGGGGGCATTGTGTGGAAGGTTTATGGGCATGATTCAGCGGGATAGTTGTATAATATCGGCATGATCTAGTGGTTTTAGCAATTATGCTTGGATTGGTTTTGGAGTTGCTGAGGGAGGTGGTTTGTTGCTGAGATTTTGGTTGGAGCATCCGTCATTTGGACTTTAAGATTTGAGTGAGATATCAGGTTAAGCATCTGGGATCATCAGCGTTGCAGGGATTCAGGAAGTGTTTAGCTGGTCTTCAGGGGTTGTACAATCTTTTGAGTTGGCTAGTGAGGGATCATTAGAAAGAATAAGCGCTGGTTGTCAGCGAATCAATAGTTGGGAAGTTAGAAGGATTGGGAATTCTTCAATTCTTGTGTGTTGTGAGAATTTAGTCTAATCAAAGTGGGGGAGAATCATCCAGGGATAGAGCTGGAAAAAATCGACCCAACCCGCCAACCCAACCCGAACCCAACCCAAAATTAGCTGGTTGGGTTAAGATTTTCAACCCATTTAAGTTAAATGGGTCAACCCGTCTAACCCATTTAATTAAATAGGTTGGGTTGGGTAAAAATTATCAACCCATTTTCAACCCACCAACCCATTTAACTTTAGTATATGCTTAATTTAATATTTATTTGAATATTATCATGTATTAATCGAAGTATTAATTTATAAATTAAAATGTTGTATTATTATTTGTGTTTTAAAAAAAATGAAATCTTAATTCTCATCTTTTTTTCTTATCCCCAAAAATACAAGCTACTCTCCAAAATCCTTTTGAAATTAAATATTTTTTATGTTATTTGATCAATTTATTCAAATTTGTAAATTGTGATTGTGTTTTTGTTGTACTTTGAAATTTTATTTATGTTTGAAACTGATTTATATAGTATAATCTTTAGTTAATGTATTTAATTTTTTTGATTTTAAATAAGTAAACCTAAGTTTAACTCATTTATTTAATAGGTTGGATTGAGAACTACACAAATGGGTCAACCCGGTGGCAATCTATTTATCTATATGGTTGGGTTGGATTGGAAATATCAACCCATTTAAATAAACAGGTTGGGTTGGGTTGACATTTTCAACCTAATTAATAAATGGGTTGACCCCGAAGCCAACCTAGGTCGACCCATTGTCAGCTCTATTTAGGGATTCAGGAACAGAAATGGTTCTGAATCTAGGATGAGTTTTGCATCACCATCGGGGAGGAAGGCAACACAAGTCGCTATTTGGATTGAGGATTGTATGAGTTGGAAGATCGTGAAACTCACCAAACATTGAGCTCGCGTTCTCTTGGTGCTAGATAGAAGGCTTTGGGGAACCAGGTTGGGGTTCCAGGTGTGGCTCGAGTTCAGTGTTAGGCGTGTCAAACCCAACAAATGAAAGGGGTAAAATAGACTCCAAATACACTGCTTTAATGCACTAAAAAGTAGTACAAGGCAAGCAGGGTCGAACCACAGAGACACGAGATAAAAGTCTATACCTCTTTGCGCAAGGTACTTTGGTCACAAAGGGGGGTTTTGTTAGCAAAAGTCAAATAATGAAAATAAAAATCAACTTTGGAACGTGCAGAAAATGAAATACATTTGTAAACAAGTTGTAAAAATGCTTCTAGTTCTAGTTCTCAATGTTGTCATTTAACCTGATTGTGACTTGATGTAATTTGTGATTATTATTCTAAGTTGGTACTGAAAGGTATTAACACGCTCTAATACCTCTCGCTTGCCAAATTATCAAACCAAAACATGCTCTTCGACTAGACCTAGCTTTACTAATTCAACCTAAACACGCTCTTAGATTGTATTGAAAAACTGCATTAAGTTTTGTACAAGCTTCCCAACAATGTTCATTTCTTCTCATACGCTCGGAAGTGTGAAAACATGTGATGTGTTTTAAAATAAGAAAACTTATTGCTTGTACCAATTATTAACGCAATAGAATCATTAGGCGCCCTAAAAGTTAATTAACTGCACAAAAATTCAATTCATGAAAGTGGCCAATCAAAACAAATCAAATTCAAGGATTCTAGTTTAAACAAAAATATAATCACTATAGTAGAATCATAAATCAAACATCAAATCATATGCTTCAAGTCAAGCAATCAACATGTTTTGAACAAGAACTAGAAATTAGCGTTTCTTAGCCATACATGGCTAAGAACAAATCAAACAAGAATAAAGATGGAATTGGAAATTTTAATGCTTAGAAAAATGAAATCAAAAGTGTTTGCATTGATTAGGTCTTCTCAAAAGCTCCTAGAATTCTCCCAAAATCGCCCAAGATCGCCCCTAGTTGCTCTAGAAACCGTCCCCTTCAAAAAAATGACGTCTCCTCCTGTTTTAATTAATGTTCACGTGCATGCCATGAGGCCATGCGTTTTTGGCATGGCCATGCCTTTTGCCCATGTGTTTTTGGCATGGCCATTTGTCTTGACCATGTGTTTTTGGCATGGCCCATGCTTTTTGCTAAAACACAAATAAGTCTTCACTGTTGGCTCCATCTTCAGTCAAACTTCACCACAAGTCATGTTGCTCAACTATGAGATGATAAAGGAAAAACTCGACCCGTGTCGGTGTGACAAGAACCGCGTTTCAAATGTAGTCATTTACTATGATGACAATGCAACAATGACTCGGGTTATGTCTTCATGTTTTCTGCCATGGAATGACCGGTTCATCTTCTCTTCATGCTCCAAAGCTCCATGCCTCCAAGTTCCATCCTCCATGCTCCAAGCTCCACGGTCCATAATGCCTGCAAAATAAATCAAAAATGGTGAAGTACCAGAAATTCTTAATGAAATATGCAATTGCCCAAATAATTAACAAAATGCAAGAATTATGAAGTAGAATGCTATGAAATGACAAAAATAACAAGCAAAATAGGTGCATAAAATGTACCTATTATTCAGCTTGGGCGTTCGGTCGAGTGTGTGCTCCACTCTGGGTGCGTTCGATTTGATAGATTAGGGTAAGGTAGTGGGCCGCAATTATTATTAGTGTAGAAGTGTTGTAAGACTGCGGGGTGGCCCGTACCATTCACTAGTGGTCAGTTGGTGTGGGAGTGTTGTAAGAGTGTGGGGTGGCCCGTAGCATTCAATGGTGAGATTATGGCAAACCTGTGTTTTGGTCGTGGTTTTCTTCGGATGGTTTAGGCTAGGATAGGTCAGGCCGCAAGGTTGTAGGAGGGCCACAATATGTTTGGAATCAGGTTATGGTAGGTCGTGGGAGACCGGGGTATGAGGAAAGACTACAGTTGGTCCTGCATCGTTCAGTTTAGCATCGGGTTAGTGTCGAGATGGTTTGGATAGTTAGTGCCTATGAGGCTTTCTGTCGGAAGTCGCGAGGGGCGACTGTGTGGGACTCTTTTTTCTCATCAACCAGGATGAAACCCAGTATTTCAGATGACTGGCTGATGAAACAGGACCAGGGAGGTCTCGGTGGATTTTGGAAAGCAGTCGGGAGGCAGCATGCTCTTTCGGGAAGTTTCAGTATTTCAGGTAGTATCGATGTTTCGGGCGATATTAGTGATTTGGGTCTCATGTGTGTGTGAAGTAACTGGTGGATTGGGAAATGCTAAGTCACTCGCAGTGGGATTAAATAATCTCAGAGTAATTGATTTAACCATGTTGCACAGCTCTTGTCTGAGTCTAACCGTTGTAGGAATGAATCTTCTACTCGAAGGATTATCTTAGCCTTCTGTCGAGTATAAGTGTTCTGTAGCTGTTTATGGTCAGTGACTTTGTTTCCCTTTGAAGCGGTAATGTGATCGGGGGTTGGAAGCATTTGTTTGGTATGATACTCTATGAGGCTGGAACGATGGTGGTTCGGCGTGGGAGGTCTGACAGTGAGTCAGACCATTGAGACTTAGTTTTTGGATTTTAGGTGAGATAGGATTGGTTTTATTTGAGAGATTGAGAATTCGTTCTTCATCGGGCTTGAAGAACTGTCTTAAGGGAGGTTTCAATAAATTTGGATAGGTCGTGGTATGTTCAGAATTGGAAGTGTTATGTTTGGTCGGTTATTCGTTGAGAGTTGGGCATGGAGTTGTTTCAGCATGAGCGGTATGCCAGGGAGTTAGACCATTATAGATTCTAGTCTTAGAGAGGTAGAAGTGTTTGCAGGGGCTGAAGGTTTGGATGTCATCCTTGGGATAAAAGTTTCGGTTTTGGTTTCAGTTCCCTTGGCAAGACTATTTTGTGCGTAAAATTTTTGTTTATAATTTTCAGGTTTGTCGTTTTGTTATGAGTGTTAATAACGAGCGATTTCAAGGACAAAATCTAATTTAAGTGGGTTAGGGTTGTAACAACCGGAATCTAAAAGGTTAATTGTGGAATTATGCCAATGTCAAGTAGAACTCGACGAGTTGAAGATGAAGAATCATGAGGATTTAATTGGTCTACTAGACGAGTTGAGGAGCCTTAACTCGACGATGACGAGTAGAGGTTGTTTTGGTTGCGAGGTTAATGAGATAACTCGGTGATTTGGAGGAGCCCACTCGACGAGTTGGGCGCTATTTAGGAAACCCTAATTTTGGGGTTTTGCACCCTATTTAAACATCTTAAGTTCCAGGTGTTGGCCTCATTTCCCACCTTCATAGCCCCTAATCCTAATCTCGAAACCCTATAGCCTCCTTGAGTGTTGTGAGCTCATTGTGGGTGTGTTTTGGTGTGTTTAAGGCTCATTGATGGAAGAAAAGCTTGGTGCAAGGTGTTGGTTCAAGTAGGAGCTTTCAGATCTTGGTTCTCTGTTCAATTTTCAGCACATTTTGGGTATAAAGCTCTAACCTTGCTTAGTATTGGCTTAGATCTCTTCTTGGGTTTATTTGTATGCTTTTAGCCACGGATGTGTGGTTGTTGAGGAAGTAGAAGTCCTAAGTGTTTATCCTTTCCAGATCTATGATCTTCATGAGCTCTTTTGGCATAAAGGTGCCAACTTTATGATCTTAAGGGCTTCATGCATTCAGTAAGTCCTTCTTTTGGTCTCTTTTAAGCCTTTGAGCTTCTTCCAATCATGAATAAGTGTAAAGTTGGAAAGTTTACATGGCTATCTAGCCTCATATGGTCATATCTGCATCTTGGAGTTGTGTCCTTGTAGAATAAGTGCTTAATGATTAAGTCCTTACCCTTTTAAGTTTAGGGTTTGGGTTTTGAACCCATTTTTGTGGTTCTTAGGGGTAAAGTTTGAAACTTTACCCTTTTGAGGCCATTTCAGTTAAGATCTGGGTTAAGAAGCCCTTAGTTTCGAAAAGGTCGACTTAATGAATTAAGAGGTTGGATTTCTGGTGAACTCGGCGAGTTGAGGGGGTTTTGCTCGATCTTTGCAGTCTAATGAAGAAACTCGATGAGTTGAAGGACAAGTTGGCAAGTTGGGCCAACTTGGGCTGTTGACTTCAACTTTTGACTTATGCCTTTGATCAAGTTTGTCCCAAGGGGTGTTTGAAACAATCCGAATTGTAAAATATGGGCTTAGGATAAGGCCCGCATGGGATTGGGCCCAATTTGGAAAATTAGGCCATTAGTGGGCTTTTATTGATTTTGTGGTTTTGAATCTTGTTGGGCCAATGGTAAAATGGTCATTTCACCCAAGTATGGATTATGGATCATGGTTTGGAACCCAATTGCTAATTTGGTGATATTTTGGTATTGTTAGCTCAAGAAGTTGTCAGGGAAACAACTAAGGATTTCTTGTAGTGAGTTTCAGCATTCGAGGTGAGTTTCCTTACCGGGTTTAGCGGGTCAAAGGCACCAATGCCAACCCATGTTTATGTTATGATGATAGAATACTAGCTGTCTTTGTGACTCTTGCATGTACCTGTGTTTATATGCTTTTGGACTAAGGTTCGATGTTGGGTGAAGACCGATGACTATTTGTATGTTGTGTATATTACATGTGTATATGTTTATATGCTTTTCGAGCTCAGCTCGATGACCGGGCGGGGCCCACTATATGTTTATTGTATGATTAGTATGTGGTATTTTGGGGGAACTCACTAAGCTTTGTGCTTACGGATTGCAGTTTTGTTTCAGGTACTCCAGTTTTCAAATGATAGAGCTCGGGACGATCGCAGCGCATACAACCGTGTTTTCCGCAATATGCGATCTTTAGGATTGAACTCTGATAATAGTATTACTTGAAATACTTTTCAATGTTTTGAACAAAGTTACAATAATGTTTTGATTATAATAAAAATGAAATTTTTACCTTGGATTTTTGGGCTGCTACAGATTCACATGTAATTTACATATGAATCTCATGTAATTCACATATAAATCAAGAGTGAATCACATATGAATTACATGTGAATCACATGTAAATCACATATGAATTACATGCGATTCACATGTAACTATCATATGAGCCTCATGTAATTGACATATAGATCACATATGAATTACACGCGATTCGTATGTAAATCACATGTAATTTACATATGAATCTCATGTAACTCACATATAAATTAGAAGTGAATCACATATGAATTATATATGACTCACATGTAAATCACATGTAATTCACATATGAATATCATGTAATTCACATATAAATAACAAGTAAATCACATATGAATTACATGTGATTCACATGTAAATCACATATGAATTACTTATATATGCACACATGAATAGGGGAGAAAGTTGACGGAGGAAACCATAGATTTTTGCCTAACTTAAGTAATAATTTCTCGTTTTCGATTGATAACCTGTTTCACAATTATCAGTACATATTTTTTTCTTTTATTTCAACATTATCTTTTGCTATGTCAATTCCATTCCATCCTATAATCATTGGAATTTGAACATTGGACTGAAAAAACTTGATTTGTTTAAGCTTTTGAGGCATGATTCAAACTTCGGTTTCAATTCCGATAATTTTTATTATTAGATATTTAGATTACACTATGTTATGTTGGTTTTGTTTATTATCTTATAGAACTTAATTTGATGTTGTATTGTAGGAGGCATAGTAGCATTGGGAAAGTTTGATGCCTTACACATATGTTATCACGAGCTTGCTATCCAAGCAGCAAAAGCAGGCACTCCATTCCTTATGTCATTTACTGGAATGGCTGAAGTTCTTGGCTGGGAACCTAGGTATATGATTTTACGCCTTTTTTACACGAGAGCAAGTCCCCCTCCCTTGTTTTTTGAGTGTTCATGCGTTAATCAAAAAAAATTATTTTTCTTGTAGATTTGAAAAAATTTGTGGAAATTATTGAACATGTGAAAAGTGATAAATTGAAGAACATATGGAAGTCATGACACGAAGAAATAATAACACTATGAATCTTTGTAACATTTTTTGTTTTTTATATTTTATTTTTTATCGAATAAAATACTTATATTAATAGTGTTTATGGATTCGTAAATAAAAATGAGATTTTTTATGATTTACTTATGAATATTATAGTATAAGAAATATGTACATATATATATATATATATATATATATATATATATATATATATATATATATATATATATATATATATATATACAATTGAAAAAATATTGATATATATACCTAAAACGTTGATTGTCTTGGTTAAAAATTTTAACTTTTTTAGAAATTCATATTTTCTAAAAAAAACTTTGAAAAACCTGCATATTTTTTAAAATTTGAACCTTTTTTTATTTTTGAAAATTTGATTTATTATTTTAACTTTTAGATATATTTATTAATATTTCCAATAACACAAAAAATGAAGCATTAAATGATATTGGTAAGATGTCGACCATGCCCTTAATGAGTTAATTTTGATCTAACACTCCATCTTTAGTTCTCGAGTTCTTATTTATATATATATATATATATATATATATATATATATATATATATATATATATATATATATATATATATATATATAGGGTTAGGATTAAATGTGAATGGTATATATTGTGTGAATGTATGACAAGTTTTGGACCATTAGATTAGATTTGTATATGGATAAGATTATATGGTGTACAATAGTTACAATTGAACACAATACATATAAACATTTCCTTTTAATAAAAGAATGTCATAAATAATAATTATAAGGGCATAATTGACATTCTGATTAATTACAATAATGAAGTTGAGAAAATTATGGAGAACACATTTATCTAAATTCAAATCCAAATTAAGAATCTCTTGCATCCCATTCTTTGAAAACCACTTCAATTTATGTGTTTCACTCTTCAATACTCAGTTTTAGTTAAACATCTTGTTCTTCAAGAATCAATTTCAATTTTGTATTCCATTGTTATGCATTACATTCAAGAATTAGTTTTCATTATGTTAACCAGTGTTCTGCATAAAAAACAAAAAAGAATCTTTTAAAACAATATTATATCCATCATCAGTAAAAATGTGAAAAATAATATAATAAATTAAACATATTCTACAAGAATGTGATTAAATTCTTTAAGAATAAGATAAAAATACCCAAAAAAAACTTAAATATTAACAGTCAAACATATCGTAACACAAAAAACTAAGGATCCAATAAAATTTAAAAAAAAACATTTATCATCTATGACATTCCTAAAATTTGTCATCCACGTTGAGTTTTTGTCTCTCTTTCTTCTTATTTCTACTTCTTGCATGCGTTTTGTTTTTCTAGTATGGCAAGCTTCCCAAATTCTTGCAATACAATTCTTGAACAATCCCTACACTAAAGAACCTGAAACCATAAGTTCAACAAGTTAGCATACTATAAGAGCGTACAAAAAAGTAAATCAATAAACAACCCAATTCAAATAGAGTATCATGAAGATCAATGAAATGTTATCAAAGTTTAACCAATTTCGGCAAGAATTTAATTAATATTTTACAAAGTTATCAGACTAACAATACATTTCTTCAACAACAGAAACATGCATAACACAATGGCAATAAAATTCTACAAGAAAAGGCACAATATATGAACACTGCATGTATTCTTTAATAATTTATAAATAATTGTAACCTAAATCAATGTTATATTAAACAAATTACCCTTATTCTATGATAAATAATCCATGGAAAAATGCCCATAAATTTAACATCTAACAATATTTATAGCATATTCTAATAGGATATAAAAAAACTTATATAATAAATTTTAGGATTTGAACCTCAAGACAATTGATTTCTTTAAGAAATCAAATTTGGTCTGGGATATACATCGATTTGATGAGGTGTTGCAACTTGTTCATGTTGTTCAAGAATGGTTTCAAAATCAAGGACACCAAAAAACATAAAAATTGCAATTGTTAAAACAACCCTAAACTAACTTAAGTGAATTTAAAGCTTATGAATTACTAGCATTCTTTCATAATAATTAACAACCGTTAACCAATCTGGTTGCATCTTTGAATACCAAGTAGTAATGTTTTGAAAAACAACAACATTCTTCAAGAATACTTGCTATATTATTCAAGATTACTTGCCAATTTTTTAAGAATGTCTCCCGACTTTGAATAGACAGTAGTATTACTTTGAAAAAAAAAAGATTCTTCAAGAATACTTGCTATATTATTCAAGATTACTTGCTAAATTGTTAAGAATGTCTCCTAACTTCAAAACATACTACACTATTATGAAAGAATATTTGCAATTTTCTTGAAAACTAAAACTAAACTAGAATTAGATTATGTTTTATAAACTAAAATTGAAACTTCACTATGGTGTTCAAGAAAAAAATAGGCAATTCTTAACAAATCTAAATATATAGAAGTCTCATTATTAGCTATCGGCTTCAAATATTCACTAAACTTACACACGCTATAAGGAACTCGATTACTAATCTGAAGTGATCAAAATACAAAATAAATAACCACATTCGTCAATTGACTAAGGAATGTAGCATAATTGGTTCAATATAAAGGTCCGAGAAAACCCTAACCTTGTCGTCGTGCAACAAAATCGTCATCGTCATCAAGATTGAGCGGAACATTCGATGTGTTCTTCAATTACGGTTTCCAATTTTCTTTCAAGCGGGAGCTTCATCTTCGATTTAGTAAAATACATGATCCATAGAGGATACACCTTCGATTTGGTACACGAGCCATTAGACATCAAGAATATCTTGATTCTCGATGTCCACGTGTAGAATCAAAAAATGATGATCGATTAGGGTATACAAGGGAATGAAAATTATGAAATCGTAGAGACGATGAAGTCCAAATGGTGAAGGGCAAGTGAGGCGTGATCTTCAAAGTCTTTGGATTTTATGTTTGAATATTCCTTAATTATAGGTTGTTAATTTTGGATAATAATTGCAAAATTCCAAAACTGCCCTTATAAAATGATTGGACCATCATACAATCACACAATAATTATGATTTATACATGAACCTAACTCTATATATATATATATATATATATATATATATATATATATATATGTAGAAGTAGGCTCCTTTGAGATTCCACAAAAAATAGAGATCTTGAGATTCAATCTTAGTCGCATATTTCTAATTTGTCACTCTAGCACTTCGGCGTACCGGCGAGACGGGAGAGTTATAATCATAAATTATTAATCGGTGTTGCCCACTTTTTCCTCGCCAGCTTCCCACCACCACAACAACCACTATCACCACCGCTACAACCACATCTGCGACCAATTGACCCAACCATTGCCACCTTAGTCACCTATATCGCCACCACCACTACAACCACCTTTGTTAATGACATTAATTCTCAACATTATATATTTCTTAAAACGTTAAGTACATAATTTTAATCTGTGGATATATGAACATTCGGCTACTATATTTTTATTTAGGGAAAAAAATTTCTTTATTCTTACAAACTTTAAATATTGCTTCATTGTCTTTAAAAATTTTGAAATTCACATTTATATCCAAAATTAAAATTTAATTTGAATTATATCAATTTAATCCTTAAATTACTTATCTAAAATTCAAAATTTGATGTGAGTTTATCAGAATACCCATCTTAAGTTAAATACTAAATTAAAGATTAGGCATGATATATACTTCCTTTTTCCTTATCGTTTTTGTTGCGAGTCCTTTAATATCACTTTCCTTAATCATTATAACCTACAAAACAAAGGAATGGACATGTTGATTGTTTTTCAATTTCTTTTTGTGTTCTATTGTGGCAAGGTCTCTAATTTCATAAATGGCTTATGATGTAATATCTTGGATATTTCATGCGTACATAAATAAATTTAAGCACTATCGGCGCCGAAGTTGGTTTAGTTTATGTTTGTACGTTGGAATATACATTGTTTAATTTTTGGTTGCTCATGGAATACTTCGTCAACGAGGCTGAGCACATTTTTTTTTTTTGAAAAATTAGTTTATTTAATAAAAAATTAAGGCCATATATAGAAGGTCATGACACCTGTGCTTATTGATTAGTTAGTCTTGTGCATGAGGGTTTCAAAGTCCATAGAATAATCATGAGAGTTTCTGTTACTAAGAAAAACCAATTAAATTCAAAGACAGTTTGGGTGCGACGAGGAAGATGAAGGGAAGCGAATTAGTGTTGGTGTTGGCTAATTATCAATTTGTGAAGGGTATTTTGGTAAATTCTTATAGGATTTTAAATTTTAGATATTTTTTTAAAGTAAATTGATATAATCCAAATTAAATTATGAGTTAGGATATAAATGTAGTATTATAGTTTGAAACATATATATACGTAATTACAAAATTTATAAGGATATAGACGTAATATATAAAGTTTGTAAGGATATAAATGAAATTATCCTTTTTATGCTATATTAGACTTTCAAAGTCCATAGAATAATCATTTTCCTTGCACCATAATGATTTAAAGATTCTTAACTTTTCAACTTTCGAACTAATATGTAATTATAATATTAAGTTACATATGTTATTAAATATAACACATGATCATATTAATGGTATACTTTTGGAATTGTAAATATAATTTATTTAATTTGTAAAAGTCCTTTTTGAAAAAAGATAAAATGTAAAAGATGTTTGATAAAAGGATTTTAAAAGCTATTTTTGAATTTTTGATATAAAAAAAACTGACTTTTTGGAAAAGTCAGGAAAACATAACTTTTTGTAACTTTTCCAAAAAAGACTTTTGCCTCTCAAAAAGATAAGTCAAACATCCCCTAAGTAGTTATGCAATCCTTTAACAAGTATAAACATACTAAATGTTAAAAAATGTATTCGAGCATGACGTAAAAAAACAAAAAAATTATTTCAACAAAACGTCAAAAAAACATTAATAAATGTACTTGAAGAAAACGTCAAAAAGATTCAAAAAAATAATTTGAGCAAAACGTCAAAAAAATGTTAGCGAAATAAGTTTAAAATGCAAAATAAAAGGAAAAATCCAAAAATTCTTTTTTTAATTATTATTTTCGTCATTTTGTTTATCCAGAAAAAATAAAAAATAAAAAACTAAAAGTTACTGTTTTTTTTTTTTGAAAAAAAAAACGTGAAATATTCTAATAGAATATTAACCTATTAATATTCTAATGTGATTTTTAGAGTGTTAGAATATTCTAGTATTCTACTAGATTTGTCAGATATGTAAAATATTTTAATATTCTACTAGAATATTCTAATATTAGAATATTTTCACAGATATTTAAAAAAAAGGTAATTTTTATTATTTATTTATTATTATTTTTTTTGGAGAAAAAATGACAAAAACAATATTTATTTGTTTTTTTGAAACCTTTCAATTATTTTGCATTTTAAAATTGTTTTTATCTACAAAATGAGTGATTAAGATTGCATCTCTCAGTCTCACAAAATATAATGATCTTACATGAATCTAACCCTATTACAAGATATAAAATCTAAACAACATAAATGAAAGAAGTAGAAACTATGGTTTCAAATAGAAGATTGCAAGATACAAAAACACCACACAAGAAGTTAAATTGCAAACTTCAAAAGGAACTCGAGTTTTTTTGAGAAATTTTTTACTTTGGAGAATTAAAGACCAATAGAAATTACAGAATAAATTTCCAAGAGTATTCCACACATAAATCAGAGTAATCTAGTTTATTGATGTGTTATATAATCTTTGAAGAAATATACAACAATAAACAATGATTAATTCATATCTTAGTCCAAAACACTTTAATCATGTTTGCCTACAGGAAGGAAGAATGTTAGACACAGACGCAACAAGATGAAACTGAATAAAAAAATATCGAGTAAATAGATACCAACCATTAATAGTTTATGAAGATAAACAAAAAAATGAACAGCTATGGTGGGTTTAATGGTAAACCATGTATAAAAAAATGATAGTTTATTACCTTACAAAAGTCAACTTCCATTTATTACATGTAAAGATAAACAAGCAGGGGATAAGACTTTAAACTATCACTAACATATTTTATAAACTTCATATGGAATTGATTAAATTAAAGTTGATCTTAGTTTATGAAGAATCCAGTTGCTTTAGTCGAGGTGGAAGCACCCATCGCTGAATTCAAGGTTATAAATTAAATTAAAGACACACACATCCTCTTTTTTAGAATTTGAAGTTTATAAATTGCAATATTGTATGTTGTATGATTTGTTATCTTAGTATCAAAACAATCGAAGTGAAAAAATTGAAATGATGATGGCCTAAAATGCTATTTATGTATCTTTATGTGGATTTACAACTTCTGGTTGAATCTAGGATTCATTATGTCCTCCAAGCGTCCTTGCTAAAACGTGTCATTGTATTTTTTTTTTAAGAAACAATGTGCTAATAAAAAAACAAAAAGCTATAACTGGAAGATTCTTCAAAGTAAAATGCAATGATAAAAAAATAGTTTGATGTTTAAATGTGATAACAGAAAGAAAATTGAGACTACATTGCAAAAAATGGGATGCTTTTTGAAAATGCAATGTACTAATAATAACAAAAGAATGTTGTAATTTGATGATTTTTCAATGTAAAATGCATGGATAAGAAAAAAAATGTTTGATGTTTCACTGTCGTAACAGAAAGGAAAGTGAGAGTGCAATGCGCTATTAATAAGAAAACAGAAAGTAGAATGTTATAATGTACTGATTTTTCAGAGTAAACTGCATAGATAATTTTTTTTTGATGTTTCAATAGTGTAACAGATTGGAAAGTAAGAGTACATTTCTAAAAATGGGTTGATTTTTTTAAAATGCAAAGTGCTAATAATAATAAAACAGAAAGTAGAATGCAATGATTGGAAGTTTTTCAAAGTAAAATGCAAAGATGAGAAAAAGAAGTTTCTATGTTTCAATGTTGTTAAAAAAAGACAAGTGAAAGTAAGATGCTAAAAATGAGATGATTTTTTGAAATGCATAATGCTAAAATTAAGAAAACCAAAATTTAACAGTGTCCCTATATGCATCATGTATCATGTATTATCATTCATACCTAAAGTGATCATTATATCTCATGACATTATGACTAAATCTAGCTCTTACTGTATCTATGAAGTATTTAACATGAAAGTAGAAGAATCATACTTATCTTGTCTAATTATTCTAATTCTGACACTTAAGGCTTACATAATCCTCGACTTACAAATAATCTTAAGAATATGATACATCCATACCCTTCAAATCCTCAATCATTGACATCATCCATAGACCACTTTATGATTTATTCATATACTTACATTTTAAATTCCTTCTTTTCGTTAATATATATATCATCATATGTCCATAATTCATCATATTCCTATATCATTACCAGATAAAGTCTTAAATTAACATCTATTATCCATACTTAACCTCATCATACTAATCATATCCTCAAAGCATATATATACATATATGATGCTTAAATATTAAAATAATACTTATTAGTACAAAGATTCAATCTCATTGTCATTAATCTATCTGATATGTTATTATTATGATAAAACATAAGCATGGGATCCTTAAAACATAGGTCATTTCACATGTAATACATATTTCATCTTTTCCTTAATCCATATATCACTATATATCCATGATTAATCATATTCCTAGATCATTACTAAATAAAGTCTAAAACTAACACCTATTATCCATACTTAAACTCATTATACTAATCATATCCATAAAGCACATATACTTATACGATGCTTAATTATACAAACAATACTTATTGGTACAAAGATCCAATCTTGCCGTCCTTAATCTTTACTGTGTTATTATTATGATAGAGAATAATCAGACTCATAAAACATTAGGCATCTCATATGTAATACATACTTCATCTTTCCTACAACAAAGTTAGCCTAAATGTCTACTCATAATAAAATTTCTATATATATCTTTTCTCATCGGCTCATTATTAGCATCCCCTTTACCAGTTCATGTTTCTTTCAAAGTAAAATGTATAGATGAGAAAAAGGAAGTTTGATGTATCAATGTTGTGAGTTTAAACAGAAATAAAAAGGCAAGTACAATGCAATAAAAAAAAGCAAAAAAAGTGAAAGAACAATGCTAATATAGGGATGATTTTTGAAATGTAAAGCTCTCATAATAAGAAAACTAAAAGTACAATGCTCTATATGGAAGTCTTTTCAAAGTAAAATGCATAGATGAGAAAAAAGAAGCTTTAATGTTTCAATATTGTAACGGAAAGAAAAGAGAAAGTACAAGCCTAAAAATGGGATGATTTTTGAAAATTCATTGTGCAAGTTATAAGAAAACCAAAAGTGGAATGCTATAATTAGAAGGCTTTTCAAAATAAATTGCATAGATGAGAAAAAAGAAGTTTGATGTTTCAATCTTCTAACACAGAGAAAAGTGATAGTAGAATGTTAAAAATGGGATGGTATTTTAAAATGCAATGTGCTAATAGAAAGAAAGCGAAATGTAGAACGATATAATTGTAGGATTTTTCAAAGTAAAATGCATAGATTAGAAAGAGAAGTTTGATGTTTCAGTTATGTTACTAAAAGGAAAGTAAAAGTATAATGCTAAAATTGGTATATTTTTTTTTATAATGCAATGTGCTAGTATTACAAAAAAAAAGTAGAATGTTATATTTGCAAGATCTTTCAAAGTAAAATGCATAGATGAGAAAAAAAAAGTTTGATGTTTCAATGTCGTAAAAAGAGAATTTTGAAAGCACAGTGCTACAAACTGCATGATTTTTAAAAAAGCAATGTGTTAATATTTAGAAAATTAAAAGTAGAATGCTAAAAATGGATGATCTTTCAAAGTAAAATACATAGATGATAAAAAAAAGTTTGATGTTTTAATGTTGTTATAAAATGGAAAGTGAAAGCCCAGTGCTAAAAATGAGATGATTTTTTTTTAAATGCAATGTGTTGATATTTAAAAAAATTGAAAGTAGAATATAATAAATGGATGTATTTTCAAAGTAAAATGCATAGACGAGCGAAAAAAGCTTGATGTTTAAATGTTAAAAGAAAGAAAAATGAAAGCACAATGCTAAAAATGGGATGATGATTTTTAAAAAATGCAATGCAAAGTGCTAATAATAACATTGAACCAAAACTAGAATGTTAAAATTTGAAAAAATTTCAATGTAAAAGGCATAGACGAAAAAAATAATAAGTTTCATGTTTCAAATTCTTAATCCTTGAGTTCCTGCTAAAACCACTTTATGATTCTTTCATATACTTAACATTCTAAATTCCTTCTTTTCCTTAATCTATATATCACCATATGTCCATAATTATTCATATTAGTAGATCATTACCAAATAAAGTTTTAAAATAACACCTATAATAATGTGATAATTTTTTAAAGTAAACTAGGTATATGATTAAAAAAAAGTTTGTTGTTTCGATGTTGTAACAGAAAGGAAAGTGAGAGTACAATTCTAAAAATGAGATGATTTTTAATAATTTGTGACATGCTAATAATATGGAACTTAAAGTAGAATGCTATAATTGGAAGATTTTTCAAAGTAAAATGCATAGATGAGAAAAAAATAAAATTGATGTTTCAATATTGTAGCAAAAAGAAAAGAAAAGTGAAAGTACTTCTCTTGTCTAATCATGATACCCAAGGCTTACATAATCCTCACTTACCAAAAATCTTAACTATACGATCTATCCATAACCTTCAAATCATCAATCCTTGACATCCTGCTAAGACCACTTTATGATTTATTAATATGCTTAACATTCTAAGACCACTTTATGATTTATTAATATGCTTAACATTCTAATGTCCTTTTCTCCTCAGTCTATATACAACCATATGTCCATAATTCATCATATTCCTAGATCATTACCAAAATAAGTCTAAAACTAACACCTATTATCCATACTTAACCTCATCTTACGAATCATATCCTTAAACCACATATACATATATGATGCTTAAATATTCAAATGGAGTTACACAGATCCAATCTTGTTGTCATTTATCTATTTGCTATGGTAGTACCATGATATAACATAATCATGAAATCCTTAAAACATTTATCATTTCAGATGTATTACATATTTCATCTTTTTTTTCATCATTCTAATCCTAATGTATTCCTACAATAAAGTTATACTGCATGCAAACAAATCTTTTGTCATTTGTTCATTCTTAGCATCCCCTTGATTGGTTCTTGTTTCTTTCAAAACAATATACATAGTTGTAAAAAAAAGCTTGATGTTTCAAGGTTGTAACAAAAAGAAAAGTGAAAGTACAATGTTCAATATGGGACGATTTTTGAAAATATCCTCGAAGCACATATACATATGATGCTTAAATAATTAAATGGTACTTATTAGTACAAAGATTCAATCTTGGTGTCATTAATTTGCTATGTTTATTATGATAGATCATAATCATGGGATCCTTAAAATGGTGATCGTTTAACATGTAATAAACATTTCATCTTTCTTGTCACCTGTTCATTTTTAGCATCCCCTTCATTGGCTCATGTTTATTTCATAGTAATGTTGTAAAAAGACAAGTGAAACTAAAATGCTAAAAATGGGATGAATTTTTGAAATTAAATATGCTAAAAATAAGAAAACCAAAATTTAACAATGTCCTTATATGTATTATGTATTATCATTCACACCTAAAGCGATCATTATGTATAACGACATTACGACTAAATCTATCTTATACTTTTTAAATGAAGTGTTTAACATCAAAATAGAAGAATCACACTTCTCTTGTCTAATTATTTTAAATATAACACCCAAGGCTTACATAATCCTCGGCTTACCAAAATTCTTAAGTTTATGATCCATTCATACCCTTCAAATCCTCAATCCTTGACTTCCAGCTAAAATCACTTTATGACTTATTCATACACTTAACATTATAAATTCCTTCTTTTCCTCAACCCATAAATTATCATTAACCTAAATCATTACCAAATAAAGTCTAAAACTAACACCTACTATGCATACTTAGAATACAACTCTAAAAATGAGATGATTTTTAAAAAACGCAATGCACTAATAATATGAAATCAGAAAGTAGGATGTTATATTTAGAAAACCTTTCGAAGTAAAATGCATAGATGAGAAAAAGTTGAGTTCATGTTTCAATGTTATTATAGAAAGACAAGCGATAGTAAAATGCTAAAAATGATATGATTTTTTTCAAGTGTCCCTATATGTATCGTGCATTATCATTCATACCTAGAGTGATCATTATATTTCATGTCATTACGACTAAATCTAGATCATACTTTTTCTATGAAGTATTTAACATCAAAGTAGAAGAGTCATACTTCTCTTGTCTAATTATGACACCCACGACTTACATAATCCTCGACTTAATCAAATCTTAAGTGTATCATCCATTCATATCCTTCAAATCCTCAATCCACCTGCTAAAATCACTTTATGATGCGAGAGCACATATACATATATGATTCTTAAATATTTAAATGTTACTTATTTGTACAAAGATCCAATCTTGTTGTCATTAAACTTTTTGCTATGTTATTATTATGATAGAACATAATCATGGGATCCTTAAAACATTGGTCACTTCACATGTAATACATATTTCATCTTTCTTGTCATCATTCCAATCCTAATGTATCCTTACAATAAGACTATGCTCCATATCCTTACACTAAGTACCCACTCAAAATAAAATTTCTAAATACATTTTTTTTATTATCCCAAAATTCTTAGCATCCCCTTGATTGGCTCATGTTTCATTCAAAGTAAAATGCATGAGAAAAAAGAAGTTTCATGTTTCAATGTTGTAAAGAAAGATAATAGAAAGTATTGCTAAAAATAGGATGATTTTTTCAAAATGCAATATGCTAATTATAAGAAAATTGAAAGTAGAATGCTATAATATGATGATTTTTCAAAGTAAACTGCATATATGTGAAAAAAATGTGTAAGGTTTTAATGTTGTAACAGAAAAGAAAGTAAAAGCACAAAGCTAAAAATGAGTTGATTTTTAAAAATGCCTAGTGTTTATATTTAGGAAAACTGAAAGAAGAATGCTATATAAATGGATGATTTTTCAACGTAAATTGCATATATGAAAAAAAAAGGTTGACTTTCAATATTGTAACAGAAAGGAAAAAGAGTGCAATGCTAAAAACAGGATGATTTTTGAAAATACAATATGTTAACAATAAGAAAACTTAATAATGCTATAAGTGGTACAACTCTAATAATGAGATGATTTATAAAAAATGCAATGCGCTAATTAATAAGAAAATGAGAAGCAGAAAGCTATAAATGCAAGATTTTTCAAAGTCAAATGCATAAATGAGAAAAAAGAAGTTTGATGTTTCAATGTTGCAACAAAAAGAAAAGTGAAAATAAAATGCTAATAATGAGATGTTTTTTGAAAGTCAATGTGCTAATAATAAGAAAATTGAAAGTGGAATGCTTTAATTGGAAGTTCTTTCAAAGTAAACGTACAATAACAAATATGGGATTATTTTAAAAATGCAATGTGCAAATTATAAGAAAACTGAAAACTGAATGCTATAATTGGAAGATTTTAAAGTAAAATGCATTGAGAAGAAAAACAAAAGTTAGATGTTTCAATGTTCTAACATTAAAAAAAAGTACAAAGCCAAAAATGGATTGATTTGTAAAAACACATATGTGCTAATAACAGGAAAAGTGAATATACAACCTAATATGAATATAATTGGTAAAAGAAATGGGAATGCAATTAGTTGATGATTACATAAGATGTTGATTTGTAATTAAGGAATAAAAAAATTAACATCTTATGTAATAATCAACTAATTTCATTCCCATATCTATTTCTATTTCTATTTCTATTTCATGTGTTGATATATATATATATATATATATATATATATATATATATATATATATATATATATATATATATATATCAAGAATTACCTTCATACCACCCAAACCATGGGAGAATCAATCAATTGATTCATTGTCCTGAAAATTTAAAATCAAAATATTAAAAGTACAATGCTTGTATATGTAAACATGTATATTTATAATAAAAAAATCCAACAAATTACAACTATTAACAACCTACCCATAGAGTCTACCTGCCCTCTTTCAAAACTTCGAGCCATAACCTAAAGACATTTTTAGACAAATGAAGGTATCTGCAAGCTTTTCCATAACCTCTATCACATGCTGATCTCACTCCATTTCAAAGTAGAAATCTTTAAAAAAAATAAAAATTCAACAAAAGTAATAGTACACTTTTCCTTTGGCTATTCATTTGATACATTATTATAAAACTAAATGAATCATATAAGAAATAAATATATACCGTAAGCATCATTCTTTAATTAGTAGAAATATTAAATAATATAACTTACCTAAATTGTAATAAAAAAATCATGTTTTGTAGAAAAAAAGTTAAGGACATCATGTTTATATGGTACCTATTTAATCAATCAATCAATAAAAATCCCTCATTTATTCAATTGAATAGAAAAGTAAAAAAGTATACCACCATATCATCATCATCATCATATTATTATATAATTAAGGTTATAAAGTCTTACAACAATCAATAAGAGGTGATAAGGGTAATGAAGAATAATAAAAAAGATGTAAATTTTGTTACTATGTAAATAAATAGTAGGTCTTGGTGTCAACTACTAACAGCTGTAAAATCCATTTCAATTTTCAAGAACCATGGATCCACCACAAGATGAAATGAAATGTTTTCAGGATCAACATAGATTTCATTATTCTTTGTTATGATTCCAACAATTAAACAAAGGAACTGTAAGATGAGTGATTGATTGGACCTTTGATTTCAGAGTCACAAAATTTGACAACTGATTGATCTCTGCTCATATCATCATCATAGCCATCAATCAAAAACACATAAATTTGATGACCTGGCATTTACATGAAAAGACTTGACATAATCATAAAACACATAAATCTGTTATATATATATATATATATATATATATATATATATATATATATATATATATATATATATATAACCCTGCCTGCATAAGCACGAAAAAGAAAATCATAAAACAAATGGCTTCACTACATCTACGTCTAACTTTTTAACAAAAACCATTATACCACATGAAGCTTTCTATTGATATTTTTCCTATAAAAGATATTCATTTTTATTTGCATGTTAGTTTCATAGAATATATTAAATAGTCAAAAGATAATAAAGATTTAACATACAACTTGATTAAGGGGGATAAAATGAAAATCTTAATGAGGGGAGGGGAGGGAGTAAAATGTAAAATGTAAAGAAAAAAGACTCAATACATGCCCTGGTAAAAGAATCGATATAGTATTAACTTAACAGATTTCTTACAAAAAAGAACAATGAGAAAAAGTAGGATTAATCTACCTGGGGTTTTGCATCTGTGGCACACATAGCCTCAGCCACTGAACATTTCATGACAAAGGCTCTTAAATCCATCTTTCAAATATAAAATTTATAAACAGGTGTATATACATCTTCTACCTATCAATATGAATTGAAATGTTTTTTGGATTATTCAGCATGCATTATCATTCAACAATTAAACAATGAAACTGCAAGATGAATATTATTACCCCTTCCCTCCCTTTGCTACAAAATGAGAATATTAAAAAGTTGAAGGACTATTGGATATGTGTAGCCAATCCCAACAAGAAACGAAAGTTGCTTCCTAAATATCATCACAAAACAACAAAATGGTTATGCACTTAAAACAAAAGTTTCTTTATTATGCAAAGAACAACATTTAAAGATTATATACATGTTTGTTTGTTGTTTAGTTTTGTATCATTTTACCTAAGTTTCCTTGTGCCTAAGTCATTTTTTACTCTTTCTCCAACCACACTGAAGCTGCTGCATATAAAATACAATTTTAAAAGTAAATGTTAAAAAGTTAATAAAGAAATAAACAGGAGCCAAATTGGATTCATAAGAGCCAACAAGATAGTGAGAAGGATACCTGTTAGTACCAAGTATAACCATCCTTTCATAAGAGTGGGAATGAAATTACAATTATGTTTCTCATCTCATCATGTGATATTTGAATATTCATATATTTACCAACTGGACCACATGCAAGGATTTTGCTTCTACTAATTCCAACCTGCTGACAAAAAATATTCAAAAATAGTGTGCTTGCATTATGAAAAACTACTTCATTATTTGATAAAAGGGAAAAATGCATAATCAATAGAATGTTTACTTTTGATTTTAGATAAAGTTGCATCTTTTGGTTGCTCAGTATAGCTGATTTTTGCCAATTTGGTCATATTACAGTTTTGGTCCTCATTAGAGGTTCTTGTAACATTTTGTCTCTATTCCAAGTAAAATGATTTTTTTGGGTCCCCGAGTAGAGCTAAACTTTGCAATTTTGGTCCCAAAACTATTGTCATTTTTCTTGGGACAGGGACCAAAAACGTTACAAAGACCTCAATTCAATTTAGAACATAGCTTTGTGGCCCTCTGTAACAATGCACTCAGCGTGGGAACTGAAATGGAAAAAGAAAGTAACTAAAAGCCCCAAAAAAGAAAGAAAATTGAAAATTTTAAATTATTATCCTTTCCATAACTGTTTTGTATATGTTCTATGGTTTCATCAACATTCTTCACTGCTTCAATTGCATTTTGAGTTATACTGGTAATGGAATATGGTTAACTTCATTCATAGAAGTGACATGTGCTTTAAGATTGGTAGAAGCCAAATCCTTGGTAAAAGCCTAATGTACGAAGCAAATTCATATACATATAACAAAGAGGAAGTTTCTGATTTTGCAGGTTGAGATTTATCAACTACAGTCTCATACATCCTACTACTTTCCATCTTTTAAGGAAGATCACTCAACTGTAATAATATGTATCTAAAAAATATAGTTTTCTAAGTCCTGAATTCCACCTTGCTAAATTTATAGTCTTAATGTTATCATATAAGAAGTGGACACAAATTGTCCTAAACAAATTGAATTGAAGAAAAAACCAAGTTTTCAAATCCAGCCAAATAAAATCTAATTAATTTCCTGACCACAAACCCAAGTGTCAAAAAGTTGTTTGGTAAAAACTTATAAAATTTCAGTCTTTTATAAAAACATGGAATCAAAACCTTTGCATGCATATCTTCTATCCCGGGCTGTTAGAAAGTATAACATTTTATATAAAGTTGCAACTTTAATTAATGTATAATAGTAATTTCATTCCCATTTCTATTTCTATTTCTATTTCATGTGTTGAGAGAGAGAGAGAGAGAGAGAGAGAGAGAGAGAGAGATAGAAAGAGATAACAAGAATTACCTTCATACCACCCAAGCCATGGGAGAATCAATCAATTGATTAATTGTCCTGAAAATTTAAAATCAAAATATTTATAGTACAATGCTTATATGTAAAGATATATATTACAAAAAAAACTCCAACAAATTATAATTGTTAACACAAACCATAATTGTCTATTTACCTGCACAAGATTATTTGTTCATTAAAATTTAACTTAACACAAGATTCCAACCACTAAAAACATTTTTAGACAGATATGGTATCTGTAAGCTTTTCCATAACCTCTATCACATGCTGATCTCACTCCATTTCAAAGCAGAAATCATAAAAAAAAATTAAAAATCGAGCAAAAGTAATAGTACACTTTTCCGTTGGCTGTTCATTTGATACATTATTATAAAACTATAAGAAATACATATATATATATATATATATATATATATATATATATATATATATATATATATATATATATCCCTATTCTAATAAATGAATAGGTTAAATCTCCTATTGACAAGTGACATTATATTAGAACTTCTTATTAAAATTATATGCACTTTATTATGCCACTTGTCAACATATTAATTATCAATTTCAAATTTCAAAATTTAAATTTCTCACCTTAATTACATTAAATTTTAAATGTTTTCACTTTATTTATATTAAATTAACAACATTAGATCTAAAAATAAAATTAATACAAATTATAATATAACTTCACGTATTTATTTAAATTAGCGATTGTAATTTTATATAATTAAAAATATATCTCTTAAGTAATAATTTATTTAAAATAATTGATTAATAAATTTGTTTTTCTAATATAAAATTTTAATTAATTTTATAACCGTGGTTTTCACGGGTTATAAACTAGTATATATATATATATATATATATATATATATATATATATATATATATATATATATATATATATATATATATATATATATATACCGTAAACATCATTCTTTAATTAGTAGGAATATTAAATAATATAACTTACCTAAATTGTAATAAAAAAATCACGTTTTGCAGAAAAATAAAATGTTAAGGACATCATGTTTATATGGCACCCATTTAATCAAATAATCAATCAATAAAAATCCCTCATTTATTCATTTCAACTCAAAACTAAAAGCATATATACCACCATATCATCATCAGCATCATCATATGATATAATTAAGGTTATAAAGTCTTACAACGATCAATAAGAGGTGATAAGGGTAATCCAGAAAATAAATGAAAAGGCTTGCCATAATAAACTGGAAAAATACCTTTTCTTTTCTTCGTTGTGCTGTGTCTTTGCTTTGCTGGAGAAAAAGCTATACAGAGAACATCAGCTTCACTACATCTAACTTTTTAACAAAAACCATTATACCACATGAAGCTTTCTATTGATATTTTTCCTACAAAAGATATTCATTTTTATTTTCATGTTTCATAGAATAGATTAAATAGTCAAAAAATAATAAAGATTTAACATACAACTTGATTAAGGTGGATAAAGTGATAATCTTAATGAGGGGAGGGAGTAAAATGTAAAAAAAAAAAAAGACTCAATACATGCCCTGGTAAAATAATTATTATAGTATAACTTAACAGATTTCTTACAAAAAAAGAACAATGAGCAAAAGTAGGATTAATCTACCTGGGGTTTTGCATCTGTGGCACACATAGCCTCAACCACTGAACATTTCATGACAAAGGCTCTTAAATCCATCTTTCAAATATAAAATTTATAAACAGCTTTTTTCTTGAAACCGAATTGAAAACTCGCAAGAGCATTCCCTATGCTCTTATATGAAATACAAAAGCATTAGTGATTGAATATCTAATATAATGTAATGAATTTTTCTTAAATAAATCATCCATCATTTGTTCATCTTACTTTTATCCCGGTGCCTCCAAACATCGATTTATCTGAATGTTGGAAAACATGAAATTATCCCAGTGCACATATTTATACATTCCCTAAACATAAAGCCTGAATGTTAGTTAAGACACTTGGCTACAATAGCTTAAACAATTAAAATACATATATAATCCTGATTCAAACAAATATAGGAAACAGTAACAAAATTCACATGATGAAATCATATCAATTCTATCTGTGAAACACTCGATTAAAAGCAGAGCATATTTCCATACTCAAACACTTTACCTTTATTGATTGATTGGACCTTTGGTTTCAGTGTCACCATCAAAAAGTACAACCATAATTACATCTGCTTAGCATTTACAATGGAAAAATACCTTTTCTTTCTTTTTTAGAAAAACAGTTGAAAGACTTTCCATAATAAACTGCCAAAATACCTTTTCTTTCTTGTGTTGTGTATTTCTTTGCTGGAAAAAAAACACAACCATAATTATCTTTATAATCTATACAAATTATCAAAATCGATCAAACTTTATTTCATTTTACCAAACTTTTTTGGTACTCATTTTGCCCGATTTCTGCATTTTCTTCAAAATCAAAACAATAATACTTGGGCCTAACATTCATATTTGGCACTTTCTCCAACCAACCTGAAGCTCTATATAAAATACACAATACAATTTTAAAAGTAAACGTTAAAAAGTTCATAAAGCAATATAAAATATATATATATATATATATATATATATATATATATATATATATATATATATATATATATATATATATATATATATAGAATACCAGGAGTCAAATTGGATTCATGAGAGCTAAGTCAAGATAGTGAGAAAAAAGATTTGTTATTTATATTATATAATATATTAATTTTCATTAATCTTATGAATAATATGCTTTAAGTGTTTGACTCAAAAGTCAAAGTTGCATCAAATGTCCAATTTAACTTTTAAAGTCCAATCTCTTTAAGCAAAATCAAACAAGTTTGATATTTTTAAAAGTAAAATGTGTGGATGATGATATAATATGATAATAACTGAAAAAGGTGGAAATACATGAATGTGGCATAATATTATATAAGCCTATTAACAGCAAGAATTACCTTCATACCACCAATCAGTTGGAAACCCTGCCTGCAAATTTAAAATCAAAATATTAAAAGTGGAATGTCTCCTCTATATATGTTTATAATAAAAAAAACAAACTCCAAATCATAATAATAGTTAACAACCTACCTACCCACACAAATCAATCCCAAGGTTAAAAGTAAGGGAAGACAAGATGTTGGAAGCCCTATTTCAATCAAAAACTTCAACCCATAATTAGACACTCTATTTATTATCTGCACAAGAAGACTCATTGATCATTAGAAAATGTATCACATGATAATCTCACTCCATCAACATATCTCAATTCTCAATTAATATTTCCTTTCCAAAGTAGATTAAATTATTTCATAAATAGCTATAAGAAGCATATAAGACATACATTTATTGCAATAAGCATCATTCTTCAATTCGTAGGATTTAATGAATATTAATTTTTTTAAATAACTTAACCATCCTAAATTGTAATTAAAAATATCACATTTTGGATATCCTTGTACCTAAGGGAAAGGAAGACAGAAGAAAATCTTATATGAAGTTTGATTTCAAAGTGAAAATTATAAATCTTGAAAACCATACAAGTAAATTCAACTATTATGAGAAAAGAATAACATTTGGCTCTTTCTTGTATATACAAATACAATTTTAAATATAAATGTTAAAAAGATATATATAATACCAGGAGCAAATTTGGATTCATGAGGGCCAACAAAATAATTCATGTAAATTTCCTTTCAAATTTACCCATATAATAATGATGAGTTAGTTACCCATAGGTGATGAAAATCAGAATCAGCTACAACTACATCAAGACAAGTCATAACCACCTTCACATTGGTCTCGAAAAGTTCTGATCAAAATCATCAAAAAGAAACATAAAATGGAGACTAAAAAATTTAAAATCTAAACCAGTCTGTGACTGATCAAAACCCTGTATTTGTAGATTTTAAACATGTATTTTTCAGTCGGTGGATAATCTGATGAGCAAACTCACTAAAATCCATTTTTTTCTGATGAAACAAACTCAAATTTTGAAATGATTCAAACAACTTTTGTTAATTAGAAGAGCAGAATCACAATCAAAACAACAAAATAGAGGGGTGAGATAAATTATTTTGATGAGTTACAAAACCCTAGATCACAAGTTTAGAGAGGAATTCTCCCAAAACAACACACAAATGACCATATTTCAAACAGATTCAGGAGAAGCCTCATGAAAAAAAAATCGTATCTCATATACTAAAAACTAGTTGTTGAAAAAAATCAAACCTCAGTTTGGCTGTTGAAGACGTCCTTTCTTCTTGTTGTTTTTGATTATGAACAAAAACTCTCTGACGGCTCCAGTTATCCTAACAGAGCCAGAAAACAGTATGTTATCATAAAAAGTAGCCAAAGTTCATACTCATTGTACAAATCTTGAATCAATCCATGTATTGTTAAAATTAGTTTTCTTGTCCATACATTAACTTTATCTGTACATACGAAAAATCACGTTTGGATAATAGAAAAACCCTAGAGTAGAGAATAAAAAACTATAACAATGAAAAGATGAAGAAGAAAAAAAAACCAATGAAAAGATGCTGACCAAGAACCCAACGAAAAGATCAACAAAATGCAGTTTCTTTTTTATGTTGTAATGGGTCTGATGCATTTAGTTAAACTGACAAAATCAGAGTTTACAAAAAAAAAACGTCAACGAAAAGATGAAGAGGAATGCAGGGTAATACTAGAAACCACAACGAGGATAAAAAACAAACATCAATTAACCTTTGATTCTTTCTTAATCAAACATCAATTTTAATTTTACAAGAAAATTACAATATCTGAAACACCAAAAAAACCCTAGAGAAAACTTACATTGATCTTGATAACTTCTTGGAATAACAGGTGAATGAGAGTCTACTGCGAAGGTTGGGGTGTTTTGGTCTCGTGCAGTAGAATTACATCGATCGCCATTGGTCTCGGGGGTGTTTAGATTTGTTGAGAGCGGAATGACTGAAGAACGCAACCCTTTCGATTTCCATCGGTTTTAGATATCCGTCGAAGGATGGGGGAGCTACTGGAATCGGTATGTGTCTGTGGGGTGTTTTTGGGGACACCTGAAGAAGAAGAAGAACGTATAAATAGCGGGAATACTAAGCCAACCCTTTCAACTTCTAACGGTTAAACCTTATAAAAGCTTTCCAAAATTAAGATTAACATTTAGCTTATAAAGAAAGCAACGTATTAAATCTTAATAATACGTACTTATTAATATGTTTAATTCTTATTTTGTTGAGAAGAACTTAAATGAAATAAATTTTTTATTTTTAAATAGTTTTTGGTTGTTATCATAGCTATTCCAGCATTTTATTTTGTTGGCGGCATTTTTTGAATTTTTTCAAAAATATAAAAGGTTTTAAAGTAAAATTAAAAATAATTGAAAGTTTGCTGAACTTTGGCTATTTCAAAAAAATAAATAAATAATTGAAGTATTTATACGTAAATTTGGCATTTGATCTAAACCTATTAGGTTAAAATATTTTACTGGATACAAATAAGTATTAACATGTTAACGGTATACAAATATATATTTTGCTATCAAGTGAATAATTATTATTGAATTGTTTAATATTTTATTTAGACAAATGGTAAATGATTGATGAGTTTCAAACTTTCAATGATGAACTATGGACTAAATTAAAATAAAAATAAAATAATTTATTAAATTTGTTATTTATATTATATAATATATTAATTTTCATTAACCTTATGAATAATATGCTTTAAGTGTTTCCAAACGTTCTCACTTTTGGTCTCTATCTTTATTAAATTGGTATCCCACCAAAATGTTTTATATTTTGGCAGTTTTAGTCCTTGCACGAAGGTTTTTTATTTTGACATATTTAGTCCATACAAAAAATGTTTTACATTTTTATAGATTTAGTCCTCGTAACAAAGGTTTTACATTTTGACAGATTTAGTCCCTACAATTTACTCCATGAAACAAAGGTTGTACATTTAGGGCAGATTGAGTCCCTACAAATATTTAGTTTACAGAAAAAGGTTCATTTATCCTAGCTCTTAGGCACCGTAACTTTATGATGTGCAACATCCCAAAATCACAATAAAAATTTTAATTTTTAATTAAAGATAAATCATTGTTTTCAGTCAAATCCAAGTAATAAAAACCCAAGATCAAGTACAATTATTCTAAAATCAATGTTTCAAAACATCTCTAAACACATATCACCAAAGGATATGTACGATCACACATTTGCTTACCACATGATCATCTGAAGTGCCTAAAACATAAAACTTAAACTGTAAGTCAAAGCTTAGTGAGTTCCCCCAAAGTACCACCACACACAGATATAACAACAGGCATACTGGGTCCACAACCATCAGGCTGGATTACCTTTGAGCCCATAACATGAGTCTAACTTGCATTTCTGACGCACAACTCATGTCTGGATAGCTCTCGAGCCCACATCATAAGTCTGGCTTGCCTTTTTGGCCCTCAGCTTATGTCTAGCTTGCTCCGGAGCCCACAACATAAGTTTGCTTTGCTTTTCTGTCCCACAACTTATGTTTGGATTGCTCCCAGGTTTGTTGGCTTCCACACAGAGTAGTATTGCCTCAACCTAACCACATTATGTCGACATATAAAACAGATAAACATATAGCCAACAAACAAATAATCATACAGATCTAACAGATCACTACAACATAACAACATTATATATATATATATATATATATATATATATCAAGATATATAACCGAATGGGCCGACATTGGTGCCTTTGACCCATGAGTACAGTGAGGAAACTCATATCACAGTATGAAAAGATAGCAGAAAAGAACGATGCTCCAAAAGTCAACTCTACAAGTCACTTATATAACAAAAAGTGACCTAACTCAAACTACGAATCAGTATTTAAGGGTTCTTCATTCCAGGTGAGTTTTCCCTCACTGTACTTGTGGGTTGAAGGCACCAGTGTCGACCTACTAGATTATGTATCATGGTACAGTGGATTGATGTTATGTTGAGTATGTGTTAGGCTGGTGGATCTGTATGATTACACGTGTTCACTGAGTATGTGTTAGACTCGTAAATCTGTATGATTATCAATGTTCACTGAGTATATGTTAGGTTGGTAGATCTATATGATTATTTGTTTATTTGTTGTATGTTTCTCTGTTGCATATGTCGACATAGTGCGGTTTGTTGAGGCAATAATGCTATGTGCGGAGGCCAACAAACTCAAAAGCAAGCCAAACATAAGTTGTGGGCCGGAGAGGCAAGCCAGACTTATGTTGTGGACTCGGGAGCAATCCAAACATGAGTTGTGGGCTCAAGGGTAATCCAATCCGATATCTGTGGACTCAATGGTATTCCAACTGATTAGACCCAACATGCATGATTATATATGTTTTGTTGTATGGTGCTATTTTGGGAGAAACTCACTAAGCTTTGTCTTACATTTTGATTGTTATGGTTTCAGGTACTTCAGAGGATCAGGGCAAGGCGAATGCTTGATTGTGCATATCCTTCAGATTTTATGATATTTGATTTTGGGATACTTTGATTTGTGATTTGACTATTGAAAACTATGTTTTGTAAACATTCATGGTTTTTAGTTTGGTTTTGAAAAATGAAAATTTTATTGTGATTTTTGGGATGTTACATGTTGGTATCAGAGCCCTAGTTTGAGTGAATTGGATGAGCATTTGTGTGAATCTATACTCAAAATAAGGATCTGTAAAAGTTTTCAAAAATTATTAAAAAAAAATTGTTTTCAAAGGTAACCAGAGAAGGATGATATGTGTACGATCAGCCCAAGCAAGAAAGTGTACCCCAAGACACCCCTACAAGCTCTTTAGTCCCTCGAGGTTGTTCCTCGAGTCGCGTACCGCCCCGGTGTTTCCAGTAGTACGGATCTAATACTACCTTCCACGTATTTCCGTATTTGTCTCGAGTCGTACCCTCGAGACCCCAAGAACTCTACCTCCTCACATCAGCTATGGAATCACCCTACTGGCTCCTTAGAACCACAACCATACGTCTAGACACTAGCTCTCGACTACTCCCATCACTGCCCTGCCTCACGAGATCTCCGTAGCCCTTGCTATTTGCTTCGCGTATGCCAATTATACATAGTACGAGACTTGATAGACATTCGAATAAATGATCATACCTCAAATCCACAACCATATAGGTAAGAGTAAGTGAGGAGACTCACCTGATACTGATGACACAAAAAACCTAGCACTCGAACTACCGAATCTAGACTCCACATAGTTAGCAAAATAATTAACCCTAATTAATAATTAAGGTCCAAAACCACTCACGAGTCCAAATCCCACGGCTAAACCTATTTAGGGCAAAAGGACCATTTTTCCCTTCCATTGGTCCAAAAAACCTAAACTTTGACCAAAGGTCAAAGTCAGCAAAAGTCAACACCCGACGAGTACGATGGGCATACCACACTTTACGTTGGGCGTACAACTGGATCAACATGCATTAGGGGGGGGGGGGGGATTAAACTACGTTGAGCGTAGTCAGGAGTACGTAGGGCATACTCCATAAATCTCCAAATCCACTAAGTTGACATCTTAATACGTTAATACTGTTGGATTAGGTGTCTAATCCCATAACTATATTTGGTATGTACTTGACCCTGTTGTAGCGTGGTCCTTTTGGTTTGCCTTCACCGAAGCAACTTAACTGGATGAATAATGGAGAAAGAGGTTATTATGGTTTATTAATATATTATATGAATAATATATTAAAGGAGAAATCATATTAATTAATTAACATTGGTCAATAATTAATTTTGTGGTCAAAAGAGGTTAATTGAATTAAAAGGACTGATATTGTAATTATAAGATAGTTGCAATATGGGGTGTGGATCCCTTAGGAAAGGGATGAACAATTTTATATGGGAGCCCATATAGAAATCGTCCAAGCTAGGGATTCTAGAAGGATCTTGTGGGCTGCTTAGAGCCTAAGCAACCTAATTAGGTCTTTGATTGAAACCCTAACTCTGGAGCTATATAAGGGACCCTTGGGCACTAGAATTCGGCTACCAAAAAATCTAGAAGGATTCTAAGAGCCGATTTTATCCTTCCCCTCTCTCCAAGCTCATCCAATTGCTTTTGGTGTTTGTGATTCATTAGAGACATCGCATTTGAGGTGCTAGGTTTCTCAAAATCCTGGCCTACCTTGGCCACCAACTTCGGATCCTAATACTCTCGTCTCCACCATTCTGAAAATAAACTGAGACATATCAGAAATGCCACAATACATATTGCTACAATCACATGACGAGACTAAACCCTTGGGTTTTGTGACTTCTATGCTACGTGTACGGGTCCTGTGCTTCTAGTAGTACGAGCACGCACTACCTTCCACATTTACCCGTATTTGTCGTAAGGTCATCACAACCACCCAAAACAAATACAACAAACAGGATACGAATGTAACGTCCGTGTTTCTAGGCTAGGCACAAATGATGATGTAATAGTCTATGTCAACTTTTGTAACTTGTTTTGAAATAATAAAGATGTATTATTTGATTATTATGTGCTTTATACGTAATTATCATGATTTAGTAAATTAAGGGTAAAAATAAGCGTCGAAAATAAATTTTTGATAAAGCCAATATCTATGAAGAAAGTTGTAGTGGTTGAAATAAGGATTCAGGAGATATAAAAAATACCGATATTATATTAGATAATAATTCATATTCCAATATTATATTGCTTTGAAATTTATCAACCCGACATAGCGACGTCGTAGAATACGAAACAGAGATTGGTGGAGACGTGTGTCGTAAAATATTGAAAATTTTATTGGAATATATATTTTGTAAGTTACAAATTTTATTATTTTAATAAATTCTTTATTTAATTTATATATATATATATATATATATATATATATATATATATATATAAGGTATTTAAAAGTATATTTTATATATGTCTCGTTTTGAATGTATATATATATATATATATATATATATATATATATATATATATATATATATATATATATATATATATATATATATATATATATATATATAAAAGGTATTTAAAAGTATATTTTATATATGTCTCGTTTTGAATGCTTTAAGATATGTATATATATACACATGTTACACATATATAATGTGAGAATTTCATTACTTTAAACAAATTATATGATATATATATTTACGCATAAAGATCTAAATAAATAGATGCATGAATCTCTTCTATATATCATATATAATGCAATGAATGTAAATCAGTTTAAAGGAAGAATTTTATATTTATGATTTATAGAAAACAATTACGTGGCTGTAGAAATCTTACATATTTATAAAGCTTGTATTTTCCCTTGATTGTCATGCATTTGAAACCCCCATAATAATTTGCTAAAACCTCATGCATTTGAAACCCCCAAACCTTTTCACATTCTTAATAATTAATCACATTTAATCAATGGTAATTCATATGAGATAATAATTTGCTAAAGCCTCATGCATTTTTATGGTATTAGAACATATTTGAGTTTTTGGGTTTTAGACTTTAGTAAATGGGTAACCCGTTTGATACGTTGGATTTGAAGCTATCTTATTCGAATTACCCAAAACAAGAGATACATTAATAATATGTGCTCATGCATGTTTTATACAAGCCCCAATCAAAATACAATATATCTTGATCATACAATTAAGTTTCTTTTATTTCATTTTTGGCTTTATAACAAAAGTTTGTTTATGTGGCGAAGAAAGAAAACTTGAAGATGAATATTTAGGTCAGATGTTTTTATAAGATTTGTTTTAAATATATAATATAGATATAAATACACAAATGTGTGTCAAATACAAGTCATCACAAATTTAATGTTATAAACTACAATATAACCCAAAGTGGTTTTCCAAATATAATGTTTATACTATAATATAATATAATATATTAGAAGAATACCATATAGTAGACGAATCCCACATGTTGTGCAGAAATTTAGTTGCATAGATAATATATTATAATTATATTTAATTTAAAACAGGTTAGGGTCATTTGGTTATTACATTGTTGTATTAGACACTATAGTCTCATATATTTTGAATGACTCTTACAAAAATGATGTCTGTAATTTAAATATAACGTAATATCTTATGATGTTTATTGAATGATATTATATTCGATTGAGCACTTATTAATTGGAATCAACTTTATTATAGTTAAAAATTTTGGCTCCGTTTTTCTTTTCATTAGTTCTAGAATATGATTTTTTATATTAACTTAAAATATGTCACTATCTTAAAATAGATTGAGAATGATATTTTTTATATTACTTAAAATACGACACCATTTTCTATTCAATACTAAAACTAACAAAAGTCGTTAAATATGTATTTTTATGAGGTTCAACATAAATAAACGACCACAAATGAGAATTCATATCTAATCAATCATCAACTAATTACATTAGATACTAATGTGTACATAAAAATTATATTTAAAATTTTAAACTAATAGTAAAAAAAATTCATTATTTATTATGATAACAAATCTGTAAATCAAAAAATATACATGCTATTTAATCGCATACAAGTTTTATGTATGGCTTATTCACAATACATTAAACCATATATAACCATATTAAAGTAAATAATTATCCCACCGCGCAACGCGCGGGCGTTCGCCTAGTTGGCATAATGAAAGTAGGATGAATAGTGTATGTGTCAAGCAAAATAATAAGATACGTGGAGACTAATAGTTTGAGTAATATACTGACTAAGCATTTAAATGACGCATAGCAAATTTGTTTAAAAATTATCCTAACTTCGTCGTAGTATAAATAGAGACCACCTTGAGTTTTTAAATCATACTATATATATATATATATATATATATATATATATATATATATATATATATATATATATATATATATATATATATATATATATATATATATATATATATATATACTAGGCGAATCCTTGCGCGTTGCGCGAGAATAGAATTATATAGTTAAAATAATAATTTTACCAAATTATTATTTAATATTTCTAATTTGAAACAAAATGTTAGTAGTAAAGCAACATATAGTTAACATATTAGTATTATTAAACATTATAGTTTAATTTTTAAGTCATTGTGATACATACAATTATTTGATAATTTTATAAACCGTTTAAAATTGTGTAATTATATATCAAATGAATGATAATATAACGGGTAACAAAACGTACGAACAAAAATATGAACTGCAACTTTTAGTAACATAAAAATAGAAAAACATCTATTATAACATTCGTATTAAAAAAGATATATATACAACGAATAATAAAAAAATATGAAAATCAACACTATAACTTTTAATAACATAAAAACACTAAAACATCTATTATAACATTTATATTAACTATTCATATTTAAATCACAAATCTCTTCAAATACATTAATGTTTTTAATGAGCAAAAACTTTACAACCTTAAAAAAGAAAGGAAAATAAAAAGTTATTAGTAATTACTAATTAATAATCATAAGTTAAAAACTCTTGAGTTGTAACTAATAAATATACATAAATTAGAAAACTTTTGAGTTGTAGTGTGAGTTTCAAATGAATGTGGTATTTGGAAATATGTATTTATTTATTTATTTATTTATTTATTTATTTATTTATTATTATTATTATTATTATTAATATTATTATTATTATTATTATTATTATTATTATTATTATTATTATTATTTGTCTAAATAATTAGTTTTGATGCATCATTTTAATCCCTTTAATTATTTAACATAAAAATATGTAATTATAAATTTATAACATACACAGGTGCATATACATGTTAAACAAATCACATATTATATATATATATATATATATATATATATATATATATATATATATATATTCGTAAATATCATATGTAATTCTTGTCATAGTAATATGGATAAATTATTTTCATATGAAGAACATATCATGATAAGTCTATCATAATTACATATCAAATGTTAAAAATTATGTTATCTTTTAAATATTGTCTTTTAAATATGTTGTGTACGATAACCCAACAAAAAATAATAAAAAATAAACATAATCAAAATAGAAAAACTACAATCAAATAAATAAGAGCATTGTGTGGTTGAATATATAAATAAAGATGTTACATAATCATACATTTAAATCAAAATAAAAAACTAGTATTCATCAACTTTGCTCAAACAAAAAAACCAATATCCGTTTACTGAATCTTCTTTCTTCATTTAACACCATTCAACCATAGAAACTTGATGACAATTCTTCACTAACCTACAATCAAAATATTTTTTCTTGAAAAAGAAGAATCAGAAAGATATTACAAGCAAAACATTGATGTTTGGAGAGTCACATTCAAGATTGAGTGATACACACAAATCACATATAAAGATTAAATGAGAAACTGAACATAAAGAAAGAATAGAAAAGTTTCATTTGTTTTGGTTGAAAGAAAAAATTATATTACAATTACCATCGATGTGACATAACCCATTTCTTCAAATCATCATATTTGGATCATGAATGCTTCAACTATATGAAAATTTTTTAATCACAATATATTCAACCAAATGACGACTGTTTATAAGAAAATGTACTAATATAAATACATATATAATAAGAGAATGCAAAAAAATATTGGAAATTTATAAATACTATAAATGGTTTTAATTAAGGAATATAAAAAGTTATGTAGGTTTCAAATCAATATGGTTTGAGAAAACAAAATATCTCTAAACATATGATTTTGAATGGTATGGTTTGAGAAAACAAAATATCTCTAAACATATGATTTTGAAATGTCTTATTTATATTACTGGAAAAAAAATATAACACGATCAAATTATGAGTAAAAAATGATACATTCATCCACAACCTTGACTTGTAGAGCTCTTTTAGGGCTTCATCACTGCAAATACAATCTAAAAGAATTGTGCCTATTGAAAAATTTTCTTTTGACATCCTTCTTAGATGTAAAATTTTATATAACACAAAAGACACAAAAGATTGACATTTTTATAGTAAACTTTTCACTAAATGTTAATTAAATATAATATAAGTTATAAAACTTTTTAGTGTTAAATCATAATTAAGAAAACTTTTGAGTTGCATTAGTTAAAAAATGAGATTTCAAATGAATGTGGTTTGAGGAAGTTAAAAAAAGGGGGTTTCAAATGCATGGGATTCAAGAAAAAATGATAGTTTTATAAGTATGTATGATATATATATATATATATATATATATATATATATATATATATATATATATATATATATATATATATATAGAGAGAGAGAGAGAGAGAGAGAGAGAGGGAGAGAGAGAGAGGTGGGTTCAATTGAGAAAATAAAAAAGATTGAGAATGGGGGAATCATTCTCAGTCACTCATTTAATCTAAGCATAAAAAGACACGGTGGCAAACTTGTAAATATGTTAATAACCTTCAATCTCAAATATGTAATTATAGATAATTCGATAACAGTTCGTTCATCATCAAAATTTCTCCTCCAACCTTCAACAATCATCCAGATTTCTTCAACTAAACCATCATCAATGTCATCCAGTGTTAATCAATCATCGATATTCGTGGCTGGGAGGTTCGCCGTTCAAGACAGATTTGCAACCCAAATTCATCTATTTCATCGATTTCTTTGTTGAATACTCTGAATGTTCGTAGCTTGCAAACATTTGTTAAAGTTCATAATGAATTTGGAACTGGAATTTCCCAGATTCGCAAACGAAATTAGTTGGAATCGGAATTTCTTCGTTGTTCATGAAATTGGAATAAGAGTTCTGGACTCGCAGTCACAGTCGACATTAAAGGACTCAGAATTGGTACTCACAGGTTCCCAATCGGATTTTCAGAAATCAAAATGAAAATGAGAAATCGATCAGACATAGGATGTCGCATCTGAAGTCAAAATCGGAAGTATATGATGATTTCGAATTGATAACTTGATGTTTTTAACATTTTTAAAATAGTTAACTTGTATGCACTCCAACTGTTTGATGAAATGCATAAACTAAATTACCACGTTATATTCACATATGAATGAATATGTTTTCTCACCTGAATCAGTATATGATTATTAAAAACACAAAACAAATATGCAAGTATGTATGTTATTCATATGTGAATAACATATAAAAATTATATATATTTGTCAAAATACCTTCTAGTATTCATAAGTGAACATATTTACAAGTGAATATACAGTGTGATATTCATATGTGAATATATCATCTAATATTCACAAGTGAATATACTATGTAATATTCACATGTGATATACCATGTAATACTATGTAATATTCACATATGAAATATCATTTAATATTCATAAGTGAATATACCATCTAATATTCATGAAGTAAATATACTATGTTAATATTCACATGTGAATTCATCATCCAATATTTAAATATGAATATATACTATGTTTATTATATGTTATATTCATATATGAATGATACTTCAATTGTAAAAAAAAAAACAAATCATACTTTTTATTAATAAATGAATAACGAATGTACTGTAATAAAACTTGATGCACTTTTATTCACTTATGAATAACGATAGCTGAAAATATAAAAAAAATAAATTTTTTATTTTATCTTAAAACTGTATCAATATGGATGTCTATTTGTAGAGAATAAAAAATCATGAATTTTGATATATTTAAAATCATTTTTTGATAAAAATAGCTTCTAAAAATTAAAAAAAAAAACGAAAAAACTATGTTTTGATATATATTAAGGTAATGATTAGCATAGTTTAAGGAAATATGTTTTGTTGGTAAACACATGTCTATTCATTTCCCATTTCCGTTGGTACGACGGAGGCTTTTGCGACAAAAATAAATGAGTGGCTGAGAATGATTCCCCCATTCTCAACCTTTTTTTTCTCAATTGAACCCTCCCCTATATATATATATATATATATATATATATATATATATATATATATATATATATATATATTATTGAAAGGGGAATTTCGGTTAATAAAAGCTTGAGGAGTTACTATCGGAATTCATTACGATTTGAGATACACACTCGTCAAATCAGGTGAGTGTATAGTCACTTTCATCTTACACATAGATATGAAGTATTTTATATAAAATACATGCTATGTGAATATATATTGTTTATTTATTTGAGATGGATGATGAATGAATGATTTATACAGATTTTTTAAATAAATTAAATTGTATATGTATTTTTATCTACAAATATGTTGGGTAAAACATGGGTAGATAGTTGATGTATGATGAAATAAAATGATGAGAGACCTCGATGTTATTGTGATCTAGTCATCTAGCAGAGTATGGATGACGACCACATACTTTTCTAGATAGTCATGTGGAACACTGACAGACTCACAACCTGTAGGTGTTAATGAGCTTGGGTATTCATTTGTTGTACTCCATTCCCCACATGGTTTCCTTATTTGACATAAATTGCTGGGAAATGCCCAAAGCAGTGTTGTCGCCCCGATGAAAATCCTTAGACTATGTCCCTTGTGATAGTTGTTTTAGGGACGTAAAGTGAGGATAACGGGAATGGGTAATCGGGCTATTGTTGTTTGATGAAATTAATAAATTTATTGTGGGTTGAAACCCTTATATGCTCACCAGGCTCCCAAGCCTGACCCACTCAGTTTTCTTTGTATTACAGGTAGTGGCACGAAAGCATAAGTTGAACAACTTATCAAGATTATAGGCTTGTAGTGAATATAACTGTTGTAGGGCTTATAATGTGCCGTTTTTGCTTTTGGTCTGTATCGGAACATGACATCCTGAGTTTTGTTATATAATGAAAATTCATTTATTTAAGAAATGCTTTGGTAAATCTTATTTTATCATATTTTGTTTTGGGAACAAATTCTGCAACTCTTTTAATCAAAGTATTACTCTGAAATTATTTTAAAAACATAAATTAAAGCGGTCTTTTCTGGCCGTGAATTTGGGGGTGTCTCAACAAATACATCCTATCCTCACTCTATCGAGAGTGTCTAATCATTCCTCATATGGTTGGTTGTTTACACACATACTCATCCATGAAAATTCCACCAACCCTGCAGTCGCCCATGCATAGTAATCATACATAACATTGGATCGTATAAACAGTTTAATACTTGATTCTACCCTATGCCTACAACCAAACAAGGAACATGAAATAAGGCTAAACAAAACATTATCGGGCTATTGAATCTTAGTTATGTACAACTATGATGCACACACTAAGCAACTACAGTAATGATGTCAATTGTATCTAACACTGTATCACCCCATTTTAAGAAGAGTAATTAAATAATGAACCAGGAACCCCGAGAAGTAATTATTATGATTATTTTATATTATTAGAGTCCAAAAATTAAATAACAATTATCAGAATGTTAGTTTCGGGGGTTAAAGAATAATTTTGGACTTAATTTGAAAGAATCTTGAATGGATGAGGCTAAAATGGTAAATTACGGACCTATGTTGAAATTAATTGGTCATGGAGGGGCCATATGGTAATTACTTGGACTCAATATGCAAGGATTTCAGAAGGGAGGGTTTAGATTGTAAATTTAGGATTCATTTCGGAAGAAAATAGAGGAGGAGGGATCATTCTTGTTATTATGGGATTTTGTTTAAAGAATCGGGTATATAACCCCTCTATTCCCCCCCCCCCCCCCCGTAACCCTAACCCTAGTGACCATATGTGCAGCCGATCCTATCACATACCCTCCAGCTATCACCTTCTTCACTCCCACTCCCTCCGCCGTTGCTCTCTCTCGCCGCCACCCTCTCGTTTCGTTTTCCCGATCAGCAAGGTTGCTAGCGACGTTTTCTAAGACCGGACTTCGAGGGTTGTCGGGAAACCAACGAAGCGTGACCGTTGCTACCTCGCTGTTGTGACTCCGACGAACAGACGAGACCGACGTTGTGGCGGTCGGTCCTAAGCCGCCTCCTTCCATCCTTCTTATTCTTCTGTTCGTCGGTACCTTGCCGCCAAGAGGCCGTCGCCGTGGTTCCTGCCGCGCCATTGAAGACCCAGCCGAGTCCAACTCTGCTATGGCCGACTGATAGTGCCACTGCCACACTCTCTCTCCTTCTTCCTTCGTTCTACCGCTGCTGTTGTTGCCCGTTTCTTGTGTTGTTGCTGTTACAACCCACCTCAGTGGGTGTTGGGTTCATTATCCGGGCATATGGATGTGTGTTCGTGTACTGTGATGGGACAAGGCCGCCGGAGTGTCACTTGGCCGGAGATCCGAAGAACAAAACCCCACCGCCACCACCGTAGGATGGTGGCTGCCACCGTGTATAGTCGCCTACCGCCATAAGGTGGCTATGTGTGTGTATGTGTTATTTTATGAGTGTGTGTGGGTTATTGGATGTTATTGTAAAATTGTAACCGGAATAATAATAGAAAAACTCCAAACCACCACCGTGAGGTGGTGGTTGCCGTCACCGGCCGCCGTACCGGGTGGCGGTGTGCTTGATTGCGTTTGGACCTCGTTTGGGGGATGTTTGGACAATGTGGAATTAATGAAACCCTAATGGGCCCAAAGAAGCCCTAGTGGGCCCAATGGAACCCTAATGAGCCAATAAGGCCTAATGTGACCCAGAAGCCCAACCAATGGACTAATGGGCTAGTATTGGGTTGGAAAACCCTAATTAGGGTTTGGAAGACTCTAAGGGCATAAAACCCTAATTGTGGGAATCGTTTGGGGCACACACGAGAATTAATTATTAAACCTAAATAATAATTAATAATCATTGGCAAAATTAACCTAAAAGCAACATGGGACTTAATGGATTAAGTCCTTAGTATATTAAGTCCTTAATGGGTTAAGTAGGAACACTTAACCCTAATCATTATTTCATATGAAAAAACCTTAATTTTAGGATTATGGGATTGGACTTATCGGGACCCACATTTAGGCCAATGGAATAGACTTAGGTATTAAGCCCACTCACATCATAAGAATTATTTAGTAAAGTGAGGGACTTAATGGATTAAGTCCTTAATGGGTTAAGTGAAAAACACTTAACCCTAATTGTCATTTTATGTGAAACCCTAATTTCACATGGGCCTTGAATTGGGCCTTCCTAGTGGGCTTTGGTAATTGGACTATTAATGGACTACCAAGAATAAGCAAATGGACTAAATAATTATATGGGTTTTAGGATAAGGCCCATGTGAGAGTCTTGGGCCCAATTTGGAAAATGGGCCATAAATGGGCCTTTATGATCATGTGATATTGGGCCATGGGAATTAGATTGGATAATTGGATGGGCCTTAAGGAAAGACCATGTAGAGGTCTAGGCCCAATTTGGAAAGTTGGGCCATATGTTGGGCTTTGGCCCATCATTTGGCTATTGGGCTTTTATAGTGTGAGTTGAACCTTGGGCTTGTAACCCAATTATTAATTGGGTATTGTTTGATGTTGACAGTGCGGGAATCTGTCAACCAGCAGCTAGAGTTATATCTGCGGGACTTCAGTAGTGCCAGGTGAGTTATCCTCACTATACTAAGGGGTCTAAGGCACCAAGACCGGCCCATTGGATGTATTATCCTAGCAGTGTTAGATGTTGATTATGAGTTAGTATTACATGATAGTGATGTACGCCAGTTGATATGCTAGTTTGGTAGGTCTGTAGAACTACCTGTGATATTGTCTGATTTCCTATATGTGTATCTATCTATTACATGTAGACATGTTATGTGGGATGGGTTGAGGTTGTACTGCTCCGTGCGGTAGCCAAAAAACCCTAGAGTATTCCAGATATGAGCTGAGGGCCCGGTAGGCATTCCAGACTCATACTGAGGACTCGGGAGCATTCCAGATACGAGCTGAGGGCCCGGTAGGCATTCCAGACTCGTACTGAGGGCTCGATGGCATTCCAGATACGAGCTGAGGGCCCGGTAGGCATTCCAGACTTGTACTGAGGGCCCAAGGGGTAATCCAGCTTGTAAAGTTGTGGACCCATTGCATGCTGTTCAGTTGTTATGATATGTTATTTGTTCATGTGTTATTCGACTGTATGTGTATCGATATGTTGGGGGTAACTCACTAAGCCTTCGAGCTTACATTTATTGATTATTGTTTCAGGCAGCAGATGACCGCAGGGAGGTAAAGGCGTGATCGTACAGCTCCTCATTGTCATGGGTTTTATGATTTGATTCAGGGGATACTCTGATGTTTAAACTATTTTGAAACCAAACTATAATAACTTAACGGTTCTTAAATGTATTAAAAAGTTTTAAATTGGCTTGAATTTTATGGGTGTTACAAACACATAAGAAGTCCTCCTAGGCTATCATGCATCATATATCAGACTACTCTATCATGCAATTTCCGAATATCCCTATCCCACTACTACTATGCAATTCTATCATAATTATTAATAAAAAATAACAGTGTGGGTAACGTGGGGTATACTTTTCTTGCTCCGGCTGATCGTACACATTGCATCCTTCATTGGTTACTTTTGAAAACCATTTGAAAACTTTTGCAATTCCTTAGTTTCAGTATGGATTCACATACATGTTCATCCAATTCTCTCAAACCAAGGCTCCGATACCAACTTGTAATATCCCAAAATCAGAGTAAAATTTTCATTTTTCAAAAACAACCCAATGACCATAATTGTTTACAAAACATTGTTTCAAAAGTGATAATCAATAATTAGAGCATCCCAAAATCCAAATAACATAAAATTTGATGAATGTGCACAATCACACCTTCGCCTTGCCATGATCAGCTGAAGTACATGAAATGAAAAACTAAAACTATAAGCCAAAGCTTAGTGAGTTCTCCCAAAGTACCACCACACAAACATACAACCAAACATATATTGGGCCCACAACCTCCTGGTTGGATTACCCCTGGCCCACAACCTTTCGATTAGAATGCCCCGGACTACAACCTTTCGGCTGGATTACCTAATACATGTTGGGTCCACAACCTCCTAGTTTGATTACCCCTGGTCCACAACCATCCAGTTGGAATGCCCCAGTTTGTTGATTGATAGCACAAAGCAATAGAGTCTCAACCCTACCATAGCATGTCGACATATATATAACAAATAACATATATCCATCAACAGATAATCATATAACCAATCAACAGACAAACAGGCAGATCTACAAATCACTACAACATAACAACATCCTATATACCATGACACAAATCTAACATATCACTAAAATATAGCAACATCCTCTAAACCAGGATACATAACTCAGTGAGCCGACATTAGTGCCTTTGACCTACAAGTACAATGAGGAAAAACTTACCTCTCAGTTTGAAAAGATTACTGAACATGACACTGCTCCGAATATCAGCTATACTGGTCACCTATTCATTGGAACATGACCTAACTTAAATTATAATCAAAATACTCAAAATACCCCTAGGTCAAACTTGGTCAAAAAGTCAACCGAGTCAACTCAGCTGAGTACGCCCAACGTACTTAGCTTATACACTTAGCATACTCGAGCCTTGTGACATCCCCAAATTTCTCGGCCATAAAAGACCGATTTAGTTTATATTTTTAAAATAAAATCAAAGTAATCTTCAAAAAGGTGTTGCAGAATTTGTCCCCGAAACAAAATATGATAAAAAAGTTTTATCAAAGCATTTCTAAAAGAAATGTATTTTATTATATAACAAAACCTTGGGATGTCATGTTCCGATACAGACCAAAAGCATAAATAGTACATTATAAGTCTTACAACAATTATTTACATCTACTGGCCTATAATCAAAAAATCCCTCGTTATCATCCAACTATGCTCAGGGTCCACTACCTGTAATATAAAAAGCTAAGTGGGTCAGGCTTGGGAGTATGGTGAGCATATAGGGTTTTCAACCTTCAAATTATAATAAATTTATTAATTTCATCAATCAACAATAAATTTATTAATTTTATCAACCAACAATAACCCTGATTACTCGTTCCAGTTATCCTCACTTTACGTCCCTAAACACCTATCATAAGGGACCTAGTCTAAGGATTTTCATCGGGATGACAACATTGCTTTAGGGATTCCTCAACAATTTATGTCAAATAAGGCAACCATGAGGGGGATGGAGTATACCGGTGAACACTAAGTTCAAAAACACCTATAGGTTGCGACCCTGCTAGCGTTCCACTGGACTGTCTAGAAAGGTCTGTGGTCATCATCTATACTCCTCCAGATGACTGAAACAACAACAATATCAAGGCCTCTCATTATTTTAACACATCAACTATTTCATCTACCCATGTTTTACCCTACATATTCGTAGATAAAAATGCATATACAATTTAAAACTTGTATAAACATTTATTTAACATCCATCTCAAATAAACAAACAATATAATTACACATAGCACATACTTTATAGAAAATACTTCATATCTATGTGTAAGATGAAAGTGACTACACACTCACCTCATAAGACGGTGATTGGATAGCACTTCGTCCCTTTAAACAATCTTTTTCGATGAAATCGGGATTTTTCTCAAAAACCGGGCTTCACGCGGACAGAGTTTCGTCTCGAAAAACTCTTTTCTCGGGATCTTTGGGCTCTCCGGGACTTGCTTACGATTCTAGGATGATATTATAGGCTTAGGGGTATTTAGTGCAGCTTGGAAGAGAGAAAAAAGGGTGAAAGAAGTAAAATTTGTAACCATTTTCGGGGCAGCCTCGCATCCTATTTATAGGAGGCTGAAGCTCCTTATTACGTTAGGCTTAAGTCTTCGGTATCCGCGGCATACTGCGTCGCAAATCTCTTCATTGAGCGTAACTTCGTACATTGGGCGTACGAAGTGGATCAGCTCGGACGCGTCAAGGCTATGACCGTGTCTCTCATGCAAAGGAGTAGGGGAGGTGACGGACTCCGGATCACTCACACGAGTACGCTGGGCGTACTCCGAATTTTCAAACTTCAAAAATTCACAACTTTCGCATACGAGCTCCGTTTTTGACATTCTTTATATCCACCCGTAGGTGAGACCATGTTCTACAACTTTCATTTAGACTCCGTCGGCTAATTTTGACTTTATTTTTAAAGTTATATTTTTAATAGGTCGGGACAGGAAAAGTCCGTTAAAAATTCATAACTTCTTCATCCGACATCCGTTTTTGTGTGTATTTATACCATTAAACTACTATCAACAAGATCTTTGATTATCGTTTAGGTTGTGTCGGCTAAAAATCGTTCGATCTAAAATTCGAGATTCGGGCTGCATAGTGTTATACCAAATCTTAGAAAATTCATAACCTCCTCATACGAAGTCAGATTTAGACATTCTTTTTTATGCACGCTCTCGGTTTTACGTGTCCTTCAAGTTTCATTTAGATCGCTAAGGCTAAAAAACACTTTATAGTAAATTCACTTTTTATGTCACACAGCGTCGTGCCGGTTCTGTCGTGAAACTTCGACAGGTCATAACTTTTTCATTAAACCTCGGATTTCTGTATCCTTTATATCTCCGGAATCCTTGTTTCAACCACTACAACTTTCTTCATAGATATCGGGTTTATCTAACATTTATTTTCGACGCTTATTTTTTTTCCTTAACTTATTAAATCATAATAATTAAGTATAAAACAGTTAATACTCAAATGATACATCTTATTATTTGAAAACAAGTTACAAAGGTTGGCCTAGACTATTACATCATATTTAATGCCTAGCTTAGAAACACGGGCGTCACAAGTTTTGACCTGAAGCGTGGTTGTTGACCTCGTATGCGCAGCGTGCGTGGGGTACGCCTAACATTCGCAGCTGCCAGCTTTCCCTTCTATTAAGAGCTTAATTCATTAAGCTATTTTGTCCAAAATCTAGATCTAGTCCTCAAATGATGCCCTTAACCACTTAGATCTAGTCCTCAAATGTGTGCTTTCCAAAGCAATTGTCGAACTTTGATCAAATTAGACATTGGGCCTAAGATAAGTGATCAAATAGTCTTTCGTTTTTCAAGATATCAGATGGACATGAGACATGGATTATAATCAATCTTATTGTCCAAAATTTTGCTTCTCGGATTCCCGATTTATGATGACGTCATTAGAATACTAATTGAACACATCAATTTAGTCATGGTGCAGTGAGGTGCTAACCACGATGTGGTGGATTGCAAGTCCCACGTCTGTTTTTTCCTTCAGTGACGACAACACGATAAGAAGGATTAATGGCGAAACGGTGGTTAGTGTTGCCTTTGAACATTGACCGTTGATTTTTGACAGGCTTGACTTTTGGTCAAACTTGGGTTGAATTGAGTATTTGACTAAGGACTGGTCTCGGTTTGGCATTATGTAGCTTGTGTTAATTGTTCTGTTGCTGAGGTTTGCTGTTGAGCTTCTGCTAGATAACTTAGGTGCGTTTTCTCATTATACTTTGTAGTACAATATGGATCCTCTATATAATAGGATGTTGGTATGTTGTAAGGAACTGTTAGGCATACATATTTTTTTTAATAATTACTTGTAGCTCCTTGTTTGGTAGTTGTCTATTATATATATATATATATATATATATATATATATATATATATATATATATCGACATATTATGGGTGACTTGAGGGCTGACTAGCTATGTGCTGAAGGCCAAGATACTCGGGGTGGGACTAACTTTATATTAAAGGCCAAAGGGGAAAACCAACTTTATGTTGAAGGCACGGACATACTAACTTAATGTTGTAGGACAAATGGGCGAACCAGCTTGATGTTGTAGGCCAAAGGGGCGAACCAGCCTTACGCTGAAGGCCATTGTGTGCATGCATTGTATATGTATTGTTGTGTGTGGTATTTTGGGAAACTTACTAAGCTTTGGCTTACAATTGTTGATTAATTTGTTTTTCCAGGTACTTTATCAATTCGTGGGAATGCAAAGGCGTGATTGTACACACACATTAGCAATTTTATGATTCGAGATTCCACATTGCTTTTCCTTATAACTTTGATTTTGAATTATAGTTTATAAAACAATGGTTTTGCCTTGGCTGTATCTTTATGAAAATGAGTGTTTATTTTATTTTAAAAATGAAAAATTTATTTGGAAAAATCGGGATGTTACAAAAAGCTTGTGAAGATAAATAAGAAGTATCCACTAAGTCATAAGAATGAAGATAATACAAAAGCAACAAGTGGTAATGATGATCAAATTAGGAGGTATGGGGGGCCAAATAAGGACGTTTAAGGCAATGAGAAATGTTGGTGTAAGTCTGGATCACGATCCCACTTGAAGATTGCCTGATATTCCACGAGGCTAGGAGAAGATCCACGACAAAAAAGATAAGATACTAAAACACGCCATACTCAAAGAAACATTTTAAAGAGAGGAAAAGACTTAGGGTAGTCCCGTGGCATGACATGATCAAGATCTATGTGTTGAAGACTTAAGGAGGATGTCAAGGGTTTGAATGTGGGAGGGTGTCACATACCAAGTTTATGGAAGTTTCTGAAACCCTTTAGACATCTCTTGAGCATTCAAAAATATCCGAGAAGACTGTGAAAAAAATATGGAACATGCTAGAGGATTCTTGAAGATGCTAAAATATCATGGAAGTCTATGGAATGGTATGGAACATCTTAGAAAATGATAGAAGCCCCAAAAACATTCTAGACTTCTCTAGGACATTAGAGAAAAGTCTAAAACATTACTGAGCCTTGTAAATAAGTATAGAACTAGATGGAATAATCTATAATAGTCTTGATATAGACATGGATATAACAATCTAGAGTAGTTAAGAATATACGAGATTTAGAATCTTCCAAAAAGGAAGTGTAAAGTCCCTATAAATAAGTGTGTAGTCATTTGATCCAAACCACCGAGAAATGGTTTGTATACTTGAGAGTTAGAAGTAATATACATACGTGTTTCCTTATCAAAGCCTTATAGCTTTAATATATTGCTTACTTACATAGTTAATAAAAAGATGAATTTAGCATGACTTAACCGGAAATACGTTAAATGACACACGGTATCAATGTGACATCCCCAAATTCACGGCCAGAAAAGACCGATTTGTTTATGCTTTGTTTTATAAAATCAGAGTAATCCTTTGATTAAAAGAGTTGCGGAATTCGTTCCTAAAATAAAATATGATAAAATTTATCAAAACATTTCTCAAAGAGAATGTATTTTCATTAAATAATAAAACCTCGGGATGTCATATTCCGATACAGACCAAAAGCATAAACAGTACAATTTGACCATACAACAGTTATTTACAACTACTGGTCTATTATCCAAAATCTCTCGTCAAGTCCACCAGCTTATACTCTTGTGCCATTACCTGTAATGCAAAGAAAACTGAGTGGGTCAGGCTTGGGAGCCCGGTGAGTATATAGGGTTTTCAACCCACAACAATACAATTATTATGCTCAATCATCCAACAATCAAACCAAATACCCATCCCCCTTATCTCTTTTATTTCTTAAGGATTCACCCTAAGAATCAATTATCCTTTATTCATTTATTCCTAAGGATTGGCCTAAGGAATTGACACAAAGTCCACCACTGCCAAGGTCCTCAAATTACAACCGGTAAACACTTAGTTCAACATACTTAACGAATACCTAGTTCTAACACTCCTAGTGAACACTTAATTCAAAACATCTGGTGGATACTTAGTTCTAAAACACTTAGTGAACACTCGGTTCAACAACACCAAGTGAAGACCTATAGTTCAAAAATACTTAATGAACACCTTGAGTTCAAAATACCAAGTGAATACATAGAGTTCAAAAATACCTAATGAACACGTTGAGTTCAAACACCACGTGAACACATAGAGTTCAAAAATATCTAACGAACACATAGAGTTCAAATACACCAAGTGAACACATAGAGTTCAAAATACCTAATGAACACGTTGAGTTCAAAAACACTTATTATTTCATCTCACATCAATTATTTCATCTACCCATGTTCTAACCAACATTTATCTTGTAGATATAAAATACACATACAGTTTTAATCATTTAAAACTTGTATAAAACATCAAATCCATACCCATATCAAATAAACAAACAACATATATCACATAGCACGTATTTCATAGCAAACACTTCATATTTATGTGTTAGAAGAAAGTAACTACACAGTCACTCATAACATAGATGTAATACGTTCAACCAATACTTGTATTAAAATCGTGTTTATGAAAGGGACTATACACTCACTTGATAATACTATGATCGGACAACACTACGGCTCTAAATGTAGTATTCTTCGGTGAAACCGGGATGCTTCCTTGAAAACTGGGCCTCTCGCGGGCAGAGCTTCGGCTCGGAAACTCTTTTCTTCTTGGGATCTTCAATGCTTCGGGACTCGCTTCGGGTCTCAAGATGATAATGGGGCTTTGGGGGTACTTCTTTGCACGTAAAACGATGTAATACGGGAGAGAGAGTGAGAAAGGAACAACCAAACCCGATTGCCCCATTGATTTCTATTTATAGGGAAAAAATGCTATGCTCACGTCATGAGCCTCTTATACTCACGTTGTGAGCTCGATCATCATCCAGTGCGTCATTGCAACTTGTCTGCTCACGTCGTAAGGACCCTGCTCACGTTGTGAGTTCTGACAGCCCTTGAAGTTTGTGTTCCGAACTTTGGAAATTCATATCTTTCGCATACAAGCTCCGTTTTCGACGTTCTTTATATCCACGCATAGTTGAGATTATGCTCTACAACTCTCCTTTAGACTCCGTCGGCTAATTTTGAATTTAACTTTTATTATTAGGGGTGTTCGTTTGGATGGATCGGTTTGATCCGATTCAATCAAGCGAATCCAAATTGATTTCGGTTTTCAAAAAATGGATCCGAATAGTCAAATCTAAATTCAAATCCGATCCGATCCGATCCAATTACAATTCGGTTGGATTTGTTTTTTATAATTCGGTTTTCAAAAAACGAAACATTTTAAAACGATATATTATTATAATATTACCCAACTTTACATAAGAACCAAAAACAAATTATTTAGTTACATTTTGAAATTTTTAAACAACTGCTAAGAAGATATATTATAGTTAAATATTTTATAGATAGAAAACTTTTGAAAGAAAATACATATAAATGTTTTTTTTATCGGGTGAAACGTTTTGAACCTATTTGAAAAAATAAATTACCAAATTAATAAATAACTATGGATATATATTATAAATAGATAAATAATAAATGTTTATTCGGTTTTTTTGGATTATTCGGTTCTTATTTTATAAACCAAAACCAATCCGAAATCCAAAATAATAATTCGGTTTTGTTAAAAACCAATCCAAAAATCCGAATATCCAAACCAAATAGTCCAATCCAAATTGTCCAATTGGATAATTCGGTTTTATCCAAATAATGAACAGTCCTATTTATTATATTATTTTAGTAGGCCAGGACAGGAAAACCGTTAGAAAATCATATCTTCTTCATCGGACATCCGTTTTCGTCTGTCTTTTCACCGTTGGGCTACTAGTAGGGGCCTTACAGTACCTAACGTTTACTCGCCCCAATATCAGCTATGCATTCCAACAGGTTCGCATGCATATGCACGCCCCACGCATGACACATTTCACTGCACTCAAACGAATATTACGGTACATTCAGGTGACTATTGCTTACGGCTTGACACTAACCCGCTCCACTACCACATCTCTACTTTCCTACACTGACACGGATTGGGCGGGCTCCCGGATACCCGTCGTTCAACCTCCGGTTACTGCATCTTCATGGGAAATAGCTTGCTTTCCTGGTTCTCTAAGCGTCAAACCACAATCTCGAGATCTAGTGTTGAAGCCGAGTACCGAGGAGTCGCCAATGTTGTCTCAGAGACGTGTTGGATACGTAACCTGCTATGTGAGCTGTTTCACACCCCACCTAAAGCGAGACTTGTGTATTGCGACAATGTCAATGCATTTTATCTCTCCACCAACCCGGTCCAGCATCAACGCACGAAGCACATAGAAATTGATATTCACTTCGTGCGGGAAAAAGTTGCCCGGTGTGAAGTTCATGTTTTACATGTGCCCTCCCGGTTTCAAATTGCAAATATTTTCACCAAAGGTCTTCCACGCGCACTGTTTGAAGATTTCAGATCCAGTCTCAACATCAGACCTCCTGTAGTTTCGACTGCGGGGGTGTATTAGTTGTGTATATTCTATTTATTATATATGTATAGAGTGTAGGTACCTAAGTGTAAATATTGTGTTTAGGTCAATTTCATGGACACTATTTATATCTCACGGCTGGATCAATAAAACAGAGGAAAAATATTTTGCATTATATTGTGTGTTATATTATTTATAATGAATTACATATTTGCGTAAAAAATCGTCTTTAATAGCCCTTTCAACTGCTTCATTGGCGACATAGATGTGGTAAAGGGTAAAAATGGTAATTCATGGCAATCTTTTTTCACACAGGGCCCTTTCATGCATGCATGCTTGTGATGTCTTTTTTTTTTTTTTTTTTTTTTTTTTTTTTTTTTTTTTGCTTTTTTTAGTTAAAACCGGTTGTAGCATAAAACACGAAATTCAACATCATACTTAAAGCGTTGTGCTTTGAAAAAACATTTTAATCATAACATTATATATTTTTTCTTAATATCCTTTCATAAAAGTTATAGTATGGTTTCACATTTGCTCTAGAGCTTGAGCATCATATTTAATACTTTTTACTTTTTATAATTTGATTTAAAATAAATAGACACATGTAATGAGTTGGTACACCTTCATGTAATCTTGAAAATGATCCAACAACTTATGGAGATTGCTGATATAATTGCACCTGAGATGATATAGCAGGGGAGGATAAAAGGCATGGGCTTTGAATGGTACTTTTCAGATTCACATTTTCCTTCTTGGGTTTTGTGTTATTTGTATGTTATTGTGTTAAGGGTATAATCGTCTTTTTCATATTTCATGTTGATCAGGCTTTAGGGCAGACATTAGATTGGTTTAGAAGAATGCGTTGTATGTGATACTGAAAGTTGCCAGAGGAAGAATAAGTACACACATAGTGGGACTGGTGCTTCTTCTCAATCAAAACACAAACTTGATGATGATCTTTTTTGGGGTCCTTTGGATCACCCGAAACAAGAAGCAAAAAAGTATGTTTCTTTTATTGTATATATGTTTTTATTTTATGATTTATATTTATGGAAGTGTGTTTGATGTGTTTGTGGTTGCGATGCAGAGCTGATTTTCCTCAACTTGCAAATCAATGGAGTTGGCCTAAGAACACTCCTGGAAAAGGAGCCATTATGAGTCAACAAAAGTCTGGGAGTGGAAGAGCTGTTGAAGCTTCTCTTTCATCATCTCCATTGAAAAGGAAAAAAGATGTGATGGCTAAACATTCACGTAAACTTCCTTCACTTAAAGGAATAACAATTTGCTTTGTATATATCATCCTCCTTACAATTCTTCTTTCTATAGCATTAATTCTTTACTTGTGTTTTTGCAAAGGCAATGAACTTCAGAGATTGGTGCAAAAATGAATGGAAGAGAGTTTCAGCGTCGACGAAAATATCATACTATACATGATAAATCACGTTGACGATGTCGACGTCCAAACACTACATGACATGTTTGAGAAAGCAAAAACATATTGCTCTAAATAATATGTTGTTGTGTTTAACTACTTTCTTTCCTAAATTTCTATATATGACCTATTCAAAAATGTCTTGTATGTATGTTAAATATGTCTCTATCAATATAATACTATGTTGCAGTACATCTTACAACCCGAAAGAAGAAAAAATAAAATGATATAGTATGCATGATTCTCATCTAGTTAAAAGCAATTTATATAGATAAAAAAAATTGAACCTAATTGAGATTTTTAAACTTTCGAATCAAGTGAAAAAAGATCTAATAATAAAAATAAGATATTTCAGATAATTTGGTAGGAAATTATTATTAATAAATCAATTAATATCGTAAAAACCACCGCCTAAGAAAATCCCCAGAGAGGCAATCTTTGCCCTTTCGAGTTTTCTCCGTTACTTCACCTTCGGCGGCTCCCCACCAATGTCAGATTGCAAACTCTAAAGAAATCATATGATCTGAACCTCTTTATCCACCAAATCTCCAAATTCACACATCAACCTGAGAGATAATTCCATAAATTTGTGCAAAAAAGATAAATTAAATCCTAAAGACATGGCAGATGCGTACTGCTCCGACTGCAGGAAGAGCACCGAGGTCGTATTCGACCACTCCGCCGGAGACACCGTCTGTTCCGAGTGTGGACTCGTCCTTGAGTCCCATTCCATCGACGAGACGTCCGAGTGGCGTACCTTCGCCAACGAGTCAGGGGATAACGATCCTGTCCGTGTCGGTGGCCCTACCAATGTCCTTCTCAACGACGGCGGCTTGTCAACCGTGATTTCCAAACCTAATGGCGTCACCAGCGATTTCCTGTCATCGTCTTTGGGACGATGGCAGAACCGAGGGTCGAATCCGGATCGGTCTCTAATCATGGCGTTTAAAACAATCGCAACGATGTCTGATAGGTGTGATTCTTACAGTAATTTTATCTGTATACGTCTGCTTGAAATTGTGATTATTTAGGGTTCTGTTTAGTCCTGAGGTTGTTGAAAATTTGGTAGAGATGCTAGGGCAAAATGAAACCTTATTTTTTATAACACCTTAGCTTAGATGATGTTTGAACATTCTTTGATTTATATGTTGAAGGTATAGGGTTTCTATATAAGTAGCCAATGGAAACCCATTGACCAAAATTTAACAATACGATTTTGATTGATGACTATAGGCAAATTTGAATTATACCTTAAAATGACTGAAAGTGAGTTTTGCCATTTTTTTAGGACATTCAAAAATGGAAATGTCTGCAATTGTCATGGTGCACATGGACTAATAACTATGCAAAAATGGAAATGAAAGTTTCTTACTTGTTTAATGGGCATAAAATTTCTAAACTGATTGTGACTTCAAGACTAGATTATAAACAAGTAACTTTGGTTCAAAATTCAAACACCTTGATTAGTCTTAGCCTTTGATTTCTTAAATTGAACAATCATCTTGCCAAAATATGAGTTTCACCATTTTTCTGCATAAATAATTTTGGTTTCTGTCCTCTATACAATTCATCTCCCTCTTTAGGAATTACAGGTTCATACATATCTTCTCTTGTTTCAACATTCTTGCATATACCCATGGCATTTCCATTTTTAGCACTCTATAGTATCTAATGCATTTCATTTGTCATTCAGGTTAGGCCTTGTTGCAACAATTAAGGTATGCAATTGCTATCAAACTACAATATATAGCCAATTGTCTACAAAAAGGTTTGACTTTGACCCATATGCCCAAAGTTACAGACTAGCCTAATAACCTTTGTATCAACTATCAACTTAAAACCACAATGACATTGTAACCCTCATAACAGGCTCACAATTCTTACTTCCTAATTTCTATGTTTTATTAGTTATTCATACCCTTTTTTTCATAGAATTCTTGTTGGTTTTATATAAATAGGATCGAGCAAATGAGATATTCAAGAAAGTAGAAGATCAGAAATCGAGTAGAGGAAGAAACCAAGATGCAATCTTGGCTGCTTGCCTTTACATTGCATGTCGTCAAGAAGATAAGCCACGAACTGTAAAGGGTATTACAAACCTTTTGTTTTTTTTTTTCTTAAAAAAATAAAGTTTTGGATGCTTCATGTGTCTCTGTGTATATGAATGAGATTTCTCTGAAAATAGAAATCTGTTCGGTTGCTAATGGAGCAACAAAGAAGGAAATTGGTCGTGCAAAAGAATACATTGTCAAACAGCTTGAGCTTGAGATGGGTCAATCTGTAGAGATGGGGACTATACATGCTGGTGACTTTATGGTCAGTTTCTTTTTCACTTTTCTTTTTCTTTTAATATATAAAACTGAACCATTTAGTGCTGAATGATTCTAACCTCTTAATGGTTAAGAGGGTTTCATTCAGAGGTTATCAAACAGCCCCTAAGCATATCTTGTTATGTTTTATTTTCATTCAGAGGCGTTTTTGCTCCAATCTTGGTATGACAAATCAGACTGTTAAAGCTGCACAGGAATCTGTCCAAAAGTCAGAGGAGTTTGATATAAGGTAATTGGGAAATATGCAATATCTATATTTTGGTTTTTACTCATTGGTGATTTAAGTTTCAATCTTTTTGATTAAGTCATTGAAAATAATGGTTAAAATCTAAAATGTTTTTCAGGAGAAGTCCAATCTCTATTGCTGCAGCTGTTATTTACATAGTAACTCAACTTTCTGATGATAAGAAACCACTCAAAGGTAAAATTCCACTCGTTTGATTTCATATATAAAAAGAGATATTACTTGAAATTATTAACATTTGAATGATATGCAGATGTGGCACTTGCAACTGGAGTTGCAGAAGGGACAATCAGAAACTCATATAAGGATCTTTATCCTCATTTGGTCAAAATTATACCAAGTTGGTATGCTCAGGAAGAAGATCTCAAGAACCTTTGTAGCCCTTGATCCTCTTGTTCTTGTTTTCCACAAGTTTCAAAGCCTTCATTTTTTTTTTCAAACAAGAATTTCTCTCATGTACCAATTCAATAGTGGATTAGTTTATTGTTCAAGACATTCTTATTTGAGAAAATGTGCAAGTTGTACACCACCTTTTGTTCTTTGATTATACTTTTGGATTTTTAGGGTTGTATTTTCTTAGAAAAGTGAATGTAAGCTACAAATTTTGAAAAAAACAAAATTAGTACATCATTGTATATTGTAGGTGAAAATTTAAAAAAGGATAGTCGATAGGTATTATGATTTTGAGATAACTTGTTTGTTTGGTCTCTAACCCCTTTTCTAAGTTGGACAATCCCTATAGTTTTGCTTTGTTTATGGTTTGGCGACTTTACTCCTTTGTCATGTCCTTATTAACATTTCTTAATTTTATATTAATATTATCTTAATAGAAAAGAAATTTAAATAAAGAAATACCCTCCCTCCCCACAACTCTTTTTAGTTTTTATCCCTACCCTTCTGAAAGTCTTGAAGTCGGTTCCGACAATATATATATATATATATATATATATATATATATATATATATATATATATATATATATATATATATATATATATATATATATATATATATATATGCATGTATATGTTAATATGTATATATAAACATGTTTGTGTATGTATGGGTATATATACAGGTGTGAATGTGTATATCATTTATATTTATAAATTTATATACATACATGTCCATCAATCCTAGTTGGAAAACAACGAATGGTTGTTGGTATGCATTTTTGTTTTGTTTCAAATACACATACACACATACATATTTTGTTGCGTCTAGGATTAAAAGCATAGGCCAACTGGCATCGAATCACAAGATGGTAGAAAAATTGTATCAAACACATTCCTAGTGATTTCAAATCCGCTCTCAGCTTTATGTTGATCAGAATATTTGGTTTATCTGTTGTGTATCTTTCTTGGGGCGATTTAATTTATTAATTTATTAAGCCTTTGTGTGTATTTTCTTTTTTTAAATATATCATGCATTGCGTAAAGGCGATATATATATATATATATATATATAGTATATATATATATATATATATATATATATATATATATATATATATATATATATATATTAAACAATATACTTTATTACATAAATTAACAACGTACTTTTGTTTTTATCAAGTTTCAAGACAAAAATGTCTTACTCGGAAAGTTGATAGACACAAGGCAAACGCCAATTTGACTTTCCCTAGACACTAACGTTCAAATTAATAATATTTTTTAAGGTAAAATTATTTTCTTGTCAAGTATCATTTGTAATGTTACTGAATCTAGAAGACATCATGAAATTAAGACGGCAAACTTTTGTCACACCTTTAAAAAAAACATTACACATTCATTTATAAATATGCAACAATCACAAAAACGATTCACACAAAGTTGATAACCTAATTATATTTAACATGGAAAAGAAAGAAGTGGTGGTGTTAGTGGTGCCATTTGTAGCACAAGGTCATCTCAACCAACTCCTCCACCTATCCCGTCTCCTTTCCTCTTATAATATACCAATCCATATCGTCGGCACCACCACCCACAACCGCCAAGCAAAGCTTCGTATCCATGGTTGGGATCCCACCTCCGCCATTAATATCCATTTCCATGAGTTTGAGACACCCAACTTCGAATCCCCTCTTCCAGACCCTAATGCTTCCGACAAATTCCCTTCACACCTTCTTCCATTGTTTCATCTACCATCTACTCTTCGCGAACCTTTTGCAAAACTATTGGCTGATATTGCTCCGACAACCAGGCGAGTTATCATCATTCATGACTATCTAATGAGCACAGTCGTTCAAGATGTCGTTTCATATGAAAACGCAGAAGCTTATGTCTTCCATTATGCTTCGGCTTTTACCACGTTCTCATACTTTTGGGAAGGGAAAGGAAAACCATGTTTAGATGATGATGATGAATCCTATAAACAACTTACAAAGGTCTCTGCTTTTGATGGTTCTATACCAGCAGAATTTATAGAATCCATGATAAGTCATGAAGTCTGCAATACGTTTAATTCGGGCAATCTTCATGACACATGCAACGTTTTCGATAGGAAATACATTGACTTTCTTGCGAAAGAAGGGCTGTCTGGAAGTACAAAGCAATGGGCTATGGGTCCTTTTAATCCGGTGGCCATAAGTGATAAAGAAAACCTTGGGAAACGTCACATATCGCTAGAATGGCTTAACAAACAAGCAAAAGACTCAGTGATATATGTTTCATTCGGCACAACAACTACATTATCCGATGATGAGATCCGAGAACTTGCTAATGGATTAGAGAATAGTCAACATAAGTTTATTTGGGTTCTACGAGATGCTGATAAAGTGGATATCTTCGATGGCAAAGTTAGGAGAGTTGAATTGCCAAAAGGGTTTGAAGAGAGACTTGGAGAACAAGGATTGGTGGTGAGAGAATGGGCACCACAGTTAGAGATACTAGCTCACCCTGCAACAGGCGGATTTATGAGTCACTGTGGTTGGAATTCGAGTATGGAGAGCATCACCATGGGAGTTCCTATAGCTGCATGGCCAATGCATTCAGATCAACCAAGAAACGCTATGCTAGTAACAGAGGTGCTAAAGACCGGCATAAGTGTAATGGATTGGGAGCATCGTGGTGAGTTAGTAACATCTTCAACTATTGAAACAAGTATTCGGAAATTGATGGCTTCTGATGAGGGAGATGCGATGAGGAAGAGAGCTGCTAAACTTGGTGATGATGTTAGGCGCTCGGTAGAAAAAGGTGGAGTAACACACATGGAAATAGATTCATTTATTTCTCATATTACTAGATAGGATTTGTGTCTTCATTAAAAGAAAAACTTTGTTATTGTGTCCTCTTTACCGCTAGGCCAAAGACGTTTTGGTGTTACTTTGTATACTCTCAAGAGAAGTTGTAAGAAAACAAGAGAATTCATAGATTTCTTATGAAAGAGGTTGCACTAAATCAATGCAAACGGGTTCAATATATATATATATATATATATATATATATATATATATATATATATATATATATATATATATATATATATATATATATATATATATATGTTCAGGTTCATTTGAGACCATGCTAATTTTGTGAGACCGTGAGACCAAATCTAAAAATAATTTTAAAATGCAAAATAAATGGAAAAATCCAAAAATTCTTTTTTTAAATATTATTTTCGGAACTTGAATTAACTAAAAAAAATAAAAAAATCCCGTTTTTTTTTTGAAAAATACGTGAAATATTCTAATACAATATTACACTATACATATTCTAAAAAATAATTTTAAAATGCAAAATAAATGGAAAAATCCAATTTTTTTTTAAAAATATTATTTTCGGAACATGAATTAACTAAAAAAAAATAAAAAAAAATCCCGTTTTTTTTATGAAAAATACGTGAAATATTCTAATAGAATATTACACTGTACATATTCTAAAAAATAATTTTAAAATGAAAAATAAATGGAAAAATCCAAAAATTCTTTTTTTAAATATTATTTTCGGAACTTGAATTAACTAAAAAAATAAAAAAAATAAAAAATTCCGTTTTTTTTTTGAAAAATACGTGAAATATTCTAATAGAATATTACTAGAATATGTAAAAAAATGTATTTTTCTTTTATTTTTTTTTTAATTTTTTGGAAAATATATATTTCGAAATAATATTGGAAAAATAAATTCGAAAATTTTCAATTATTTTGTATGTTAAAAATGTTTTTGTTTTATCTACTAAATGAGTGGCTAAGATTGCGTCTCACGATCTCACAAAATTAGACTGTCTTACATGAACCTAACCTATATATATATATATATATATATATATATATATATATATATATATATATATATATATATATATATATATTTGAATATATTATCCTGTTAATATAAATAAAAAAGAGTTAGGTGTGTGAGAAAATAACCCAATAATATGACCATCAGACTATTTTGAATGTCTTTTGAAAATTTTTATTAGTTGGGTACATTTATATTATGGACAGTAGCATTTGCCATAATGAGATAACATATCCCTAGACTTATGTATATGTAGTATGATGTATATATCATTTTAATTTGTCTATAACTTAAGGACTAAATTTATATGGTTCTATAATTTATCTATAATGTGTAATTTATAAATTAAAAAAATAAATATGAGAGAAACTTACGAGGAGAATATCAATTGATTCATCTCGTCTTAATATAAGTTCTTTCTCTTTATACAAACATCATAATCACATATGTGTTATCCATCTATCAGATTGATCATTAAGACATCATTACGAAAAGTAAGAAAGAATAGTGAAATTGTCATCTTCAAAATCAATGGGATATTGTCTTCTCCAAGTAAGTGTTCTTCATAAATCTTGTCTATTTTAAATCTTCCACACAATATCCATCCATCAGATTGATCATTAAGACATCATTACGAGAAGTAAGAATTAGTTAAATTGTCATCTTCAAAATCAAGGGGATATTATCTTCTCCAAGTAAGTGTTCTTCATAAATCTTGTCTATTTTAAATCTTCCGCACAGTATAATTAACGACCTATGAAATTTCATAGAAATACTTATCCACCAAATTATGTTTATTAAAATCAAACTGTAGATTAGAATTTGTGTTTTATGGAATTTCATTCTTAATGCTCATCCTCCAATTTGAACCGAATAAACAAAAAACATTCAAAGTTGGTTAAAGTTTGAAAGTGGAGGTGTAGAATCTATGCAGTTTTGAGGCCTAAGAGTTTCCGACCAAAATGATGTGTTTTGTTTTCGTTTTTTTTAATTTATTTTAATTTATTTAGTGTAGTTTAAAAATATTATAGTTTTCTAAAACTCACTTTTTATTTTATTTTTACTGTTTTCTAAATATATTTTTTGACTTTTTTTTTTTTCTAACTTTTTGATATTAATTTTTATCATTTTTTACAAAACCATTTTTAGTTTTTATTATGTCTTATTTCATTATCACAACTTTGCTTATAAATTCCACATAAGTAATTTTGGCATGATACTTCGTTTTTGTCATATATATATATATATATATATATATATATATATATATATATATATATATATATATATATATATATATATATATATATATATATATATATGATTTTTCTATAGGTTCATACATATCGTCTCTTGTTTCAACATTCTTACATATACCGACGACAATTTTTAGCTCTTTATTGTATCTAATGCATTTCATTTGTCATTCAGGTTGGGCCTTGTTGCAACAATTAAGGTATGCTATTGCTATCCATGACAATATATAACCTCTATATCAACTTAAAGCCACAATGAAAGTTACTGGTAGCATACATTGTAACTCTCGTAATTAACAGACTCACAATTCTTACTTCCTACTTTCCATGATTCTGTACATGTAGGAGGCAGTGGCGGAGCTAGAAAATTTATATAGGATACAAACATTATCAATAAATATTCTATGTAGTTATCATATTCGGAGCATTAAAAAACATGATATAATCTCTTTAGCTAGGGTACAATAACATAGAACATGTTTATAAATAAATTTTTTTATATACATAAAACAATTTTTTTGGGGGTGCTGTAGTATCCCTAACGCCCCATCTGACTCTCCGCCACTGGTGGGAGGGGTTATTAGTTATTAGTCATTACTTATTACAATCTTTCATACCCTTTTTTTTCATAGAATTCTTGTTGGTTTTATACAAATAGGATCAAGTTAATGAAATATTCAAGAAAGTAGAAGATTAGAAATCGAGGAGAGGAAGAAACAGATGCAATCTTGGCTGCTTGCCTTTACATTGCATGTCGTCAAGAAGATAAACCAGATAAACCATGAACTGTAAAGGATATTACAAACCTTTTGTTTTGTTTTTTGTTTGTTTGTTTTTTAAAATAAAATTTGGATGCTTCATGTGTTTCTGTGTATATGAATGAGATTTCTCTGAACATTTGTTCAAAATAGAAATCTGTTTGGTTGCTAATGGAGCAACAAAGAAGGAAATTGGTCGTGCAAAAGAATACATTGTCAAACAACTTAGAGCTTGAGATGGGTCAATCTGTAGAGATGTGGACTATACATGCTGGTGACTTTATGGTCACTTTTTTCTTCATTTTTCTTTTAATATATAAAACTAAATCACTCACTTCTAACCTCTTAATGGTTAAGAGAACCGGTAGGGTTTCAGTCAAAGGTTATCATATTATCATATTCTTTTATTCTTGGGATAATGACTTAACGGACTTTCGATTTTGTTCACATTTAGTCACTAAATTTTTTTTTTTCCATTATTTATTTGTCACTGAACTATTGAAACTGTTCACATTTTACCCTTATGACAGGTTGTTACCGGTCATAAGAGTAAAATGTGAACATTTTTAATAGTTCAGTGTCAAATAGATAATGAAAAAAAGTTTACTAACTAAATGTGAACAAAATCGAATGTTTGTTTCCCTTTAAAAAAGTTCAATAACTAAATGTGAACAAACTTCCTCTTGTATTATGTTTTAATAAATTATTTATTTTTGTTAAATTCTAGCAACATTTATTGATTAAAAAATTTATGAAATAAAAAACAAAACCCCGAAAAATATATTTAAAAAACGAAAAACCGAAATCGAAATAAAAAACCAATGATTTGGTATTTTCCAAAATAAAAAATCAAAATTTTCAATCTGGTTTTGGTTTAACAAAAAAATGAACCATTCTCACCCATAGCTATTAAGAAATTGTGTTTCATGGTAAGAAATTACGTCGTATTCCGAAGAAAAAAAAATTAAAAACATTATTTTTTTTTTAAAATAGTTATTTAAATATGAATTGTTTTTTTTTTCTAAAACCTTTTAAATTTATGAGTGACTTTTTTGAAAGAAAAAAATAGCATTGTTTTAATTGTTGAATATATAGCTATTTTTTTCTAAGAAAAAATATTTTTGTAAAGGTAATATGGATGGGTTGTTTGGGCGCAACACTTCATAAAACATGTTAACGATTTTACTTAACTCTATATGTCTAGTTAAATAATCACAAATTTCAATAATTATTCAAACTTTTTAAGAAAATACAATCTCAAATATAAATTAATTTTCTTTATAAATTAAAAATGTCTACATTATAAACAACTTGACTTTCATTTTCAATATCCTTTTAGTAGTAAATATACTAATATGATGTATGTCAATACTGTTGGATTAGTGTCTAAGGCTGTAACTATATTTGATAAGTACTTGACCCGATTGTGCATGGTCCTTTTGGGTTGCCTTCACCATAGCAACTTGATAGGGTGATTTAGAGAGAAGAGATATTATTATTAATGTATTATAAGAATAATATGTTAAAAGAATAATAATATTATTTGATTAATATAAGTCATAAATTAATTAGGAATTAATTTGGTGACTTAAAGAGATTAATTGAATAAAGGGGTATAAATTGTCAAATGTGTGAAAGTTGTACTTTGAGCTGATAACCCTTATGGATATGGGTTGGATGATTTTAGGGATGTGGATCACCTAGAAATCGTCCAAGGCCTTATCTAGAAGAGGATTTGGATTGCTTTGAGGCTAAGTTATCCAATTAGGGTTTTAGGGTGAAACCCTAGGAGCTCACAATATAAATAGACCCATAGGGTTGAGGAAATCGGCCACCCTTGCTATTGGAGTAACCCTAGAGCCGATTTCCCTCTTCCTCTCTCTCTAAAATCATCTTCTTGCTAGTTGGTGTTTGTAAGCCATTAGAGGAGTGACATTTGTGACTCTAAGCTCCAAGAAGAAGAAGGTTTTCAAGCAAGTAACTCAAGGTATTATTCTAGATCTGTTTTCATATGTTTTGATTGTTAGTGTACATTCGATCTAGCCATGAAAGTCTTGGATATGTTGCATGTTCAATTAGTGAAACCTAGATCCAAGCTATAGGGTTGTATGTGCACACAGGGAAAGTTCTTATGTCCAAAACCCATCAGTGGTATCAGAGCCATGATTGGTTTCAATTGAATATGATGCTTAACTGTTTTGCTTGCTGAAAATCATTTTCTCTTGCCCTCTGTCGACCCAACTCGGCGAGTCAGTGTTTGGACTCGGCGAGTTGGCCCTACTCGGCGATTCCAAAGCTTGACTCGGCGAGTTCGAGCGTCAGACAGAGGATAATTCAGGATTTGGTTGCTGTTTTGTCTTGGATTGATACCTAAATCGTTTTATTATGTAAAAATCCGAATTTTAACTTAATTTAATGATTATCCTTGACATAAATATAGATAATTTCAAATCTTTTAAATATTGATTATTTATATGATAAATATTGGACTATTTAAGATTATTTGGTAATTATCTAATGACTAAAATTTAATTAGGTCAAATATAGATAATTATGAAATGAACTGTTTAATTTGAATTATTTGTTATTTGATCCCTATTGTTTTGAAAAGTTCAATTTCTATCCCGAAGTTTTGAAATTTGAATTTTGTGATTAATAGTTCAATTTATAAGAATTTAAATTTCAACCCCTAGGGTTTTACAAGTTTAAAATTCAACCCTATACTATTGTATTATTAAAAGCTTAATATATATATATATATATATATATATATATATATATATATATATATATATATATATATATATATATATATATATATATATATATAAGTAAAATTAAAATGCTAGTCTTACCGTTAGGATGCCTCATTCACGAAGCCGGTGTATAAGGTGGGTATAAGGTTACTGCCTATAAAATGGCGCTTAATGGGTGTACACTCACACCCACCGCTTGCTTGACCGGTGGAGGTTCGTTAGCCGAACGGGTAGGATAGGGCAACTCTCTCTCCTCATTAATAAGTATAATGAACATATAAAGTAACTAAACTATTTTATAAAATTCCCAATCTTAGTAACTTTAGGAAAAGTGAATTGATGCAATCCCATGAAATTGCACTTTGCACCCTTGCTAAGAAGTTAGTGGAGCATGTGTGGTTTACCGGCACACTAATTGGTTCTAAGAAAAGGTGGCAAAGGGTGATTCATTGCTTATCATAGTTCAATGGAGCGTGTGTGGTTTACCGGCACATCGAATAGATGATTGTAACAATGAAGACACCATGTAGATTGGCATGGTAATTCACACCCGCTTTGTGATCCTCGGTATCCCGGTCACAAACTAGAGGGGCATATCGAGATTTAAACATGCCATTGAAGAGTTCAATGAATCTCTAAAATCTAGGAATTCTCAATAAAACTTAAGGTTATGTTTTCGTGGTGAAGAATTAGTGAATCGTCATTCGGTTACCTCCAAATTATTTGCATGATTGGATTACGACATCCCTTTTCTAATATGTAAATAATGTTGTTGGGTCCTAGCCCTAATTTTTCATTTTGGGTGTTTAATTAGGGATCCAATTCTAATCAAACTTTGTCCTTTCTATTTGTATATGTCGAACGCAAACAATGCTGCTGCTAACTCATTCATGTTAATGAGTCTTTGCCAAAAGGTGACCTTCGATGGTACGAACTTTAGCGAATGGATAAGATACATTCGCACCATTGCTCGCTACGAGGACAGAGAGTATGTCCTCGACGAAAAGCTCGAGAAGGTCAACCCGGAAATCGCTACTCCCGAAGAGATAACTGTCTTTGAGACACACAAACGTGATGCAACGAAAGTACATTGCATCATGATAGCCACTATGAACCAAGAATTCCAAAAGTCCTATGAGGACATGTATCCGTATGAAATGCATCAAGACTTGATGGAGAGGTACCACCAAAGCGCGAGGCAAGAGAGCTACGAGATCATCACCAACATGATCACTGCTAAGATGGGAAATGGAGAATCGTTGACTGTACACTTGCAAAAGATGCAACGATATGTTGATCGTCTTTGCAAGTTAAATGTTAACTTTGGGGAGGATTTGGCCATCAACATTGTTCTTCATTCCTTGCCTTCATGCTACAACCAATTTAGGATGACCTACCACATGAACAAGGAAGAGGTCACCCTAAGCAAACTCCAAGGACTCCTAAGGACTACCGAGAGCAACCTAAAGGACAAGTCTGTTGCACCAACTCCTGCACCAACCGCTGCTCCTGTTTTGGCTATAGGGCAGGGAAGGGGCAAGAAGAGGAAGGCTCCGTCAAAGAGCCACCGCAAGGGAAAGTCCCAAGATGGTTCCTCCTCTAGTGGGACCAAAGTTGATCCTGCTAAGCCCAACCCTAACCCGAAGGAGGCAGAGTGCCATCATTGCCACAAGATAGGGCATTAGAAGAGAAGCTGCCCGGAATATCTGCAAGCCATCAAGGATGGAAAGATCAAGCCATGTTTTGCAGGTATATACACAATTAAATCTAACTATTCACCTCATACTATTTCTTGGGGTTCTTGATACAGGATGTGGTTACCACATTTGTTCTGATTTGCAGGGACTAAGAAGAAATAGAGATGTGGAGAAAGGAAGAATAAATCTAATCATGGGAAACAGAAGATCGTCATCTGTCACCAAGATTGGAGTGTATTCTTTAGTGCTTAGTAATGGGTTAGGTTTAGATTTAAATAATTGTTGCTACTCGCCAGATATGGAAAGAAACATCATTTCATTTCATGGTTTGTTTAGACAAGGATTTAGATATTCGTTTAATAATATGAATGGTTCTATTTATGCTTATCTAAATGGTGTTTTATACAGTAAAGCAATGCCTTGTAATGGAATTTATGAGACTGTTATGGTTGTAGATAACCTAGGAAATGATGTGTTGTGTATAGATTCTTCCAATAGTATGGATAAAGCATCTTTGTGGCATTGTCGTCTTGGACATGTCAACGAGAAGCGCATAGCCCAACTTCAAAAGGATGGAGTGTTGGAGTCATCGACCTTAGGGAAGATGACACATGTGAATCTTGTTTACTTGGAAAGATGACCAAGTCACCCTTCACTGGTACTTGTGAGAGGGGTGAGGGTTTATTGGATCTCATACATACCGATGTATGTGGGCCCTTTAGATCCACCACAAAGGATGGAAACCACTTCTACGTGACTTTCACCGATGATTATAGTAGATATGGGTATATCTACTTAATCAAGCACAAGTCTGAAACATTTGAAAAGTTCAAAGAGTTCAAGAATGAAGTGGAGAATCAATTGGGCAGGAAAATCAAGATGCTTCGATCTGATCGAGAAGGAGAGTACCTAAGTCTTGAATTCCACGACTATCTCAAGGAATGCAGAATAGTTTCGCAATTGACGCCACCTAGGACACCGTAGTTGAATGGTGTGGCAGAAAGGCGCAATCGAACCTTGTTGGACATGGTTCGTTCTATGATGAGTCATGCTTCACTACCTATCTCATTTTGGGGGTATGCCTTAGAGACCGCCGCCCATATCCTTAACCGAGTCCTACAAAGAAGGTTGCCAAAACACCTCACGAGATGTGGACGGGGAAAGCTCCCTCGTTGGCACATATCAAGGTTTGGGGTTGTGAAGTTTGATGGGTTTGAGCCATAAGAACTTTCCTATGGGCACATGAAAACCCTAATGCTTGGATCTAGGTTTCTCTAATTGAACATGCATTGAATCCACGACTTACAATACTAGATCTAATGTAAACAATTGAATCAAATCATATGAAATTGGATCTAGAACAATACCTTAGATTACTTGCTTCATACTTCTTCTTCTTGGAGCTTAGAGTCACAATTGTCACTCCTCTAATGGCTTACAAACACCAACTAGCAAGAAGATGATCTTGAGAGAGAGGGGAGAGGGTGAGAAATCGGCCGTAGGGTTCCTTGCCTTGCATGAGTGCCGATTTCCCTCACCCTAGGGATCTATTTATACTATGGGATACTAGGGTTCCACCTTTAACCCTAATTGAATAACTTAGGCCCTAAGCAATCCAAGATCCTTCTAGATTCTAGGCTTGGACGAATTTAAGGTTCCCAAACCCTAAATTTCGTCCACCCCATTATCTATAAGGATACATAGCCCAAAACACAACTATCACAGATTTGACAGTTTATGCCCCTTAATTCAATTAACCTCTTTAAGTCACCAAATTAATTCTTAATTAATATATGACTTATATTAATTAAATAACAATATTATTCCTTTAATATATTATTCTCATAATATATTAACAATAATATCTCTTCTCTCTTAACAAATCATCCTGTCAAGTTGCTATGGTGAAGGCAACCCAAAAGGACCATGCATAACCGGGTCAAGTACTTACCAAATATAGTTACAGCCTTAGACACTAATCCTACAGTCTCCCACTTGGATAAGTCTAGTAACTATACATGCAAACACAAACCGATTTAGCAATCTTAGCTCTCAAAGACGCTGTCAATTATGATCTTATCAATCTCTTGTCCTTTAGATAAGGGATCGTACAGTCCTCTGTTTAGATATTATGCTGACAATCTTATGGAACTTATTGTCCAGCATTTTGGTTTCTTGATCTCAGATTCATTCGACATAGAACTTAATTTAACACATCAATTCAGTCCTGACTGGGCCCGACACATAAGTCAAATCAAATCATCGAGCGGCCGTGATATCGCTTTTATCCTCTCAGGATGAAAGTAACAGATAAACTTCGACTTATATGCATTCACTATTTACTAATCAGCTATACACAACAATGCGTTTTATGACATCAATTTACTGATGCGGTTTCGTATTGTCAATGCACAACCAATTAATAAACAATAAACCATATATCTTGGTTTTAAGACCATATGATATTATCGTCTTGCGATCACTTGTGTCACATTCCATAAAGTGATTCCAGCAAGCGCGAGTTTATTCCAATGCTCAAAACTTGTTCATAAGCACTCATGAACGTTGTAGCAAACCTTTGCTATGTCTAATACCCTTTTATACAATCTGCACACCAATTCATGACAATCTTCATTCATACCTACTTCCAACATATGAATGATTGTGGACCATTCGAATAATTCGATTATTCTTAATAACTTAATTATTCAGGATGTCAAAACATGCAAAGTGAAACAATAGTTTAAACAATCAACAAAAGACAGTAGCTTTACTTATAAACAATACTCTTTTATTTAATCATCAAATGTCAATTACATTTATCTATTACATGTTTCAAAACTATCTAATCTAAACTAATATCGTCTTTCAGCCCAATGCTCCTAGCGTGCTGCAAATGCTTAACCCTACTCAGTCCCTTCGTAAGCGGATCTGTTGGGTTATCCTCTGACGATAGCCTCTTCACTACGAGGTGTCCTTCTTCTAATCGATGTCTAATAAAGTGATATTTTCTGTCGATATGCCGAGATCTACCATGATCCCTCGGTTCCTTGGTCAAGGCAACCGCTCCCTCATTATCACAGAAAATTTCCATAGGCTCCTTTATGGCAGGCACAACTCCAAGATCGCCAATGAAGTTCTTCAACCACATCGCCTCCTTTGACGCTTCGCTCGCTGCAATGTACTCTGATTCACACGTTGAATCAGCTATGGTTTCTTGTTTGGAACTCTTCCAAGTTACTGCTCCTCCATTCAGGGTAAAGACCCAGCCCGACTGCAAACGATAGTTGTCCTGTCGGTTTGGAAGCTGGCGTCACTGTACCCTCACACCTTTAAGTCATCACTCACTCCGAGGACTAATTACCATTCCTTGGTCCTCCGAATGTACTTAAGTACATTCTTGACTGCAATCCAGTGAGCTCTGCCAGGATTCCCTTGATATCTACTGACCATGCTCAAAGCAAAGGCCACATCAGGGCGAGTACAAGTCATAGCGTACATGATTGAGCCAACTGCGGAAGCGTAGGGTGCTCGGCTCATCTTAGCTATCTCGGCTTCGGTACTCAGACTTTGAGTCTTACTCAACTTGGCATTACTTTGTATCGGTAGTTCTCCCTTCTTCGAGTTTTCCATACTAAAACGTTTTAGTACCTTATCTAAGTAAGTATTCTGACTAAGTCCTATTAGTTTCTTACTTCTTTCTCTCACTATCCTTATTCCCAAAATATAGGAAGCCTCTCCGAGGTCCTTCATAGCGAAGCACTTCCCGAGCCAGGACTTTACCTCCTGCAGAGTCGGGACGTCGTTTCCTATGAGCAGTATGTCATGAACATACAAAACGAGAAAGCTAACTATGCTCCCACTGGCTTTGACATATACACATGATTCATCTTCACTTCGTACAAATCCAAACTCTTTGACTTTCTCATCAAAGCAAAGATTCCATCTGCGAGATGCTTGCTTAAGTCCATAAATGGACTTCTCAAGCTTGCACACTCTATTTGGATGCTTCAAATCGACAAAACCCTCTGGCTGAGCCATGTAAACATCCTCAGCCAACTTCCCATTAAGGAAAGCGGTCTTGACATCCATTTGCCATATCTGATAATCATGAAATGCGACAATTGCTAGCATCACTCTAATAGATTTTATCTTAGCAATTGGTGAGAAGGTCTCATCAAAGTCAACTCCGGGAGTTTGAGTAAAGCCCTTCGCCACCAATCGTGCTTTATACATGTGCACATTCCCATCCACGTCGGTCTTGTTCTTGAAGATCCATTTGCACCCAACGGTCTTACGTCTGGGCACATTGTCAACCAAATTCCAAACTTTGTTGTCATACATGGACTGAATCTCGCTGTCCATCGCCTCTTTCCATTGTGCAGACTCCGGGCCTGCCATGGCTTCCTTATAGAAATTAGGTTCATTTAGATTTATTAGTGTACCATCACTAATATACGTATCCCCTTCGGTAGTAATATGAAAACCATAGAACTGGGGTTGAACTCTAACACTTTCGGAACGTCTAAGAGGTAAGGACTCGTCAGTTGGTTCAACCGGAGTTTCCTCCTCTGGTTGAGCGCCAACGGTATAGGTTCCTTCATCGCTCGACTCTTGAATCTCTTCAAGATCGATCTGCCTCCCACTGTCTCCTTGGCTTATGAGTTCTATCTCTCGGAAAACCCCTCTCCTCGTAACGAAGACAACATTGTCACTCGGTCTATAGAAGAAATATCCAAAGGATTTCTACGGGTAGCCGATGAAAATACACCGCTCACTTCGAGGTTCGAGATTGTCGTGAGTTTCTCGTCTTACGAAAACTTCACAACCCCAAACTTTGATATGTGCCAACGAGGGAGCTTTCCCTATCCATATCTCATGAGGTGTTTTGGAAACCTTCTTTGTAGGGACTCGGTTAAGGACATGGGCGGCAGTCTCTAAGGCATACCCCAAGAATGAGATAGGTAGTGAAGCACGACTCATCATAGAACGAACCATGTCCAACAAAGTTTGATTACGCCTTTCTACCACACCATTCAACTGCGGTGTCCTAGGTGGCGTCAATTGTGAAACTATTCCGCATTACTTGAGATAGTCGTGGAATTCAAGACTTAGGTACTCTCCTCCTCGATCGGATTGAAGCATCTTGATTTTCCTGCCCTATTGATTCTCCACTTCATTTTTGAATTCTTTAAACTTTTCAAACGTTTCTAACTTGTGCTTGATTAAGTAGATATACCCATATCTACTATAATCATCGGTGAAAGTCACGTAGAAGCGGTTCCCATCCTTTGTGGTGGATCTAAAGGGCCCACATACATCAGTATGTATGAGACTTAATAAACCCTCACCCCTCTCACAAGTACCAGTGAAGGGTGACTTGGTTATCTTTCCAAGTAAACAAGATTCACATGTGTCATCTTCCCTAAGGTCGAATGACTCCAGCACTCCATCCTTTTGGAGTTGGGCCATGCGCTTCTTGTTGACATGTCCAAGACGACAATGCCACAAAGATGCTTTATCCATACCATTGGAAGAATCCATACATAACACATCATTTCCTAGGTTATCTACAACCATAACAGTTTCATAAATTCCATTACAAGGCATTGCTTCAAAGTATAAAACACCATTTAGATAAGCATAAATAGAACCATTCTCATTATTAAACGAATATCTAAATCCTCGTTTAAACAAACCATGAAAAGAAATGATGTTTCTTGCCATATCTGGCGAGTAGCAACAATTATTTAAATCTAAATTCATTTCATTACTAAGCACTAAAGAATACACTCTAATCTTGGTAACAGGTGACGAACTTCTGTTCCCATGATTAGATTTATTCTTCCGAGCTCCACATCTCTACTTCTTCCTAGTCCCTGCAAATCAGAACAAATGTGGTAACCACACCCTGTATCAAGAACCCAAGAAATAGCATGGGATGAATTATTAGATTTAATTGTGTATATACCTGCAAAAGATGGCTTGATCTTTCCATCCTTGATGGCTTGCAGATATTCTGGGCAGCTTCTCTTCCAATGCCCTATTTTGTGGCAATGATAGCACTCTGCCTCCTTTGGGTTAGGGTTGGGCTTAGCAGGATCAACCTTGGTCCCACTAGAAGAGGAACCATCTTGGGACTTTCCCTTTTGGTGGTTCTTTGAAGAAGCCTTCCTCTTCTTGCACCTTCCCTGCCCAATAGCCAAAACAGGAGCATCAGACGGATTGGGAGATGGTGCAACAGACTTGTCCTTAAGATTGCTCTCAGCAGTCCTTAGGAGCCCTTGGAGTTTGCTTAGGGTGACCTCTTCCTTGTTCATGTGGTAGGTCATCCTAAATTGGTTGTAGCATGAGGGCAAGGAGTGGAGAACAATGTCGATAGCCAAATCTTCCCCAAAGTTGACATTCAACTTGCGAAGACGATCGACATACCTTTGCATCTTTTTCAAGTGCACGGTAAGAGATTCTCCACTTCCCATTTTAGCAGTGATCATATTCGTTATGATCTCATAGCGCTCTTGCCTCGCGCTTTGGTGGTATCGCTCCATCAAGTATAGATGCATCTCATAAGGATACATGTCCTCATTGGACTTTTGGAATTCGGAGTTCATAGTGGCTATCATGATACAATGGACTTTCGTTGCATCACGCTTATGTGCCTCAAACACAGCCATTTCTTCGGGAGTGGCAGTTTCTGGATTGATCTTCTCGAGCTTCTCATCCATAACATACTCCTTGTCCTCATAATGCGCGATCGTGCGAATGTATCTTATCCATTCGCTAAAGTTCGATCAATCGAAAGTCACTTTTTGGCAAAGGCTCATTAGCGTGAATGAGCTAGCAGCAACGTTGTTTGCGTTAGACATCTACAAATAGAAAGAGACAAAGTTGATTAGAGTTAAGTCCCTAATTAACACCCAAAATGAAATTTAGGGCTAGGACCCAACAACATTATTTACACATTAGAAAAGGGATACCGTAATCCAACATGCAAATCATTTGGAAGTAAGTGAATGACGAGAAACTCATGACAAGCTCATGACCTCGTAGTGAGCGATGTATTTTCATCGGCTACTCGCAGAAATCCTTTGGATATCTCTTCTATAGACCGAGTGACAATGTTGTCTTCGTTGCGAGGAGATGGGTTTTCCGAGAGAGAGATCTCATAAGCCAAGGAGACAGTGGGAGGCAGATCAATCTTGAAGAGATTCAAGAGTCGAGTGATGAAGGAACCTCTACCACTGGCGCTCAACCCGAGGAGGAAACTCCAATTGAACCGACTGACGAGTCATTACCTCTTAGACGTTCCGAAAGAGTTAGAGTTCAACCCCAGTTTTATGGTTTTCATATTACTACTGAAGGGGACATGTATATTAGTGATGGTACACTAATAAATCTAGACGGACCTAATTGCTATAAGGAAGCCATGGCAGGCCCGGAGTCTGTAAAGTGGAAAGAGGCGATGGACAGCGAGATTCAGTCCATGTATGACACTAAGTTTGGAGTTTGGTTGACAATGTGCCCAGACGTAAGACCGTTGGGTGCAAATGGATCTTCAAGAACAAGACCGACGTGGATGGGAATGTGCACATGTATAAAGCACGATTGGTGGCGAAGGGCTTTACTCAAACTCCCGGAGTTGACTTTGATGAGACCTTCTCACCAATTGCTAAGATAAAATCTATTAGAGTGATGCTAGCAATTGTCGCATTTCATGATTATCAGATATGGCAAATGGATGTCAAGACCGCTTTCCTTAATGAGAAGTTGGCTGAGGATGTTTACATGGCTCAGCCAAAGGGTTTTGTCGATCCGAAGCATCCAAATAGAGTGTGCAAGCTTGAGAAGTCCATTTATGGACTTAAGCAAGCGTCTCACAGATGGAATCTTTGCTTTGATGAGAAAGTCAAAGAGTTTGGATTTGTACGAAGTGAAGATGAATCATGTGTATATGTCAAAGCCAGTGGGAGCATAGTTAGCTTTCTCGTTTTGTATGTTCATGACATACTGCTCATAGGAAACGACGTCCCGACTCTGCAGGAGGTAAAGTCCTGGCTCGGGAAGTGCTTCGCTATGAAGGACCTCGGAGAGGCTTCCTATATTTTGGGAATAAGGATAGTAAGAGAAAGAAGTAAGAAACTAATAGGACTTAGTCAGAATACTTACTTAGATAAGGTACTAAAACGTTTTAGTATGGAAAACTCGAAGAAGGGAGAACTACCGATACAAAGTAATACCAAGTTGAGTAAGACTCAAAGTCTGAGTACCGAAGCTGAGATAGCTGAAATGACTCGAGTACCTTACGCTTCCGCAGTTGGCTTGATCATGTATGCTATGACTTGTACTCGTCCTGATGTGGCCTTTGCTTTGAGCATGGTTAGTAGATATCAAGGGAATCTTGGCATAGCGCATTGGATTGCGGTCAAGAACATCCTTAAGTACCTTCGGAGGACCAAGGAATGGTTTCTAGTCCTCGGAAGGAGTGATGACTTAAAGGTGCGAGGGTATAGTGACGCCAGTTTCCAGACCGAAAGGGACAACTACCGTTCGCAGTCGGGATGAGTCTTTACCTTTAGTGAAGGAGCAGTGACTTGGAAAAGTTCCAAATAGGAAACTGTAGCTGATTCAACGTGCGAATCAGAGTATATTGCAGCGAGCGAAGCGTCAAAAGAGTCAATATGGTTGAAGAACTTCATTGGCGATCTTGGAGTTGTGCCTGCCATAAAGGAGCCCATGGAAATTTTATGTGATAATGAAGGAGCGGTTGCCTTAACCAAGGAACCGAGGGATCATGGTAGATCTCGGCATATCGACAGAAAATATCACTTTATTAGACATCGAGTAGAAGAAGGACACCTCGTGGTTAAGAGGATATCATCAGAAGATAACCTAGCAGATCCGCTTACGAAGGGACTGAGCAGGGTTAAGCACTTGCAGCATGCTAGGAGTATTGGGCTGAAAGATGATATTAGTTTAGATTAGATAGTATTAGAAACGTGTAATAGATAAATGTAATTGACATTTGATGATTAATTAAAGGAGTATTATTTATAAGTAATGTTAGTGTCTTATGTTAATTGTTTAGCTATTGTTTCACTTTGCATGTTTTGACTTCCAGAATAATTGAGTTTATTAAGAATAATAGAATTATTCAAACAGTCCACAATCGTTCATATGTTGAAAGTAGGTATGAATGAAGATTGTCGTGAATTGGTGTGTAGATTGTCTAAATGGTATTAGACATAGCAAAGGTTTGCTACAACGTTCATGAGTGCTTATGAACAAGTTTTGAGCATTGGAATAAACCCGCGCTTGCTAGAATCACTTTGGAGTAATCGCAAGACGATAATATCATATGGTCTTAAAACCTAGATATATGGTTTATTATTTACTAATTGGTTGTACATTGATAATGCGAAACCGCATCAGTAAATTGATGCCATAAAACACATTGTTGTGTATAGTTGGTTAGTCGATAAGTAAATGCATATAAGTCGAAGTTTATCTGTTACTTTTATTCTAAGAGGGTAAAAACGATATCACGACCGCTCGATGATTTGATTTGACTTATGTGCCGGTTCCGGTCAGGACTGAATTGATGTGTTCAATTAAGCTCTATGTCAAATAAATCTGAGATCGAGAAAATAGTTGCTGGATAATGAGTATGACAATGCTTCATGAAATCGTCTGCACGATATCAAAACAGAGGGCTGTACGATCCCTTATCTAAAGGACATGTTACTGATAAGATCAGAGTTGATCGTGTCTTTGAGAGCTATGATTGCTAATCGGATTGTGTTTGCGTTTATAGTTACTAGACTTATCCAAGTGGGAGACTGTTGGATTAGTTTCTAAGGCTGTAACTATATTTGGTAAGTACTTGACCCGATTGTGCATGGTCCTTTTGGGTTGCCTTCACCATAGCAACTTGATAGGGTGATTTAGAGAGAAGAAATATTATTATTAATGTATTATAAGAATAATATGTTAAAAGAATAATAATACTATTTGATTAATATAAGTCATAAATTAATTAGGAATTAATTTGGTGACTTAAAGAGATTAATTGAATAAAGGGGGTATAAACTGTCAAATGTGTGAAAGTTGTATTTTGAGCTGATAACACTTATGGATATGGGTTGGATAATTTTTGGGACGTGGATCACCTAGAAATCGTCCAAGGCCTTATCTAGAAGAGGATTTGGATTGCTTTGAGGCTAAGTTATCCAATTAGGGTTTTAGGGTGAAACCCTAGGAGCTCACAGTATAAATAGACCCATAGGGTTGAGGAAATCGGCCACCCTTGCTATTGGAGTAATCCTAGAGCCGATTTCCCTCTTCCTCTCTCTCTAAAATCATCTTCTTGCTAGTTGGTGTTTGTAAGCCATTAGAGGAGTGACATTTGTGACTCTAAGCTCCAAGAAGAAGAAGGTTTTCAAGAAAGTAACTCAAGGTATTATTCTAGATCTGTTTTCATATGTTTTGATTGTTAGTGTACATTCGATCTAGCCATGAAAGTCTTGGATATGTTGCATGTTCAATTAGTGAAACCTAGATCCAAGCTATAGGGTTGTATGTGCACATAGGGAAAGTTCTTATGTCCAAAACTCATCAAATATATGGAGTATAACAACATATATAATGTACCATTGTATGTATATATTCTTTTATAAACAACATATATGGTTTAATGTATGTCAATTTATATGTTGCATAATTTTATAACACAAAATTCATACATATAATATTAAGATAATTTTGATACATATAATATTGCATAGTTTTATAACATACAATTTATACATATAATATTGGTTTCGTTTTTGTTTTTTATAACTTTTTTGGGGTTTAGTTTTTTTTTTTATTTCATAGATTTTTTTTATCAACAAGTGTTGTTAAAATTTAACAAAAATACACAATTTGCTAAACCATAATACAAGAGGAAAGTTTGTTCACATTTAATTATTGAACTTTTTTGAGAGGGAAGCGAACTATCAATTTTGTTCACATTTAGTCATTAATTTTTTTTTTCATTATTTATTTGCCATTGAATTATTGAAACTGTTGTTGGATTAATGTCTAAGTCCATAACTATATTTGGTATGTACTTGACCCGACCCGGCATGGTCCATTTGGGTTGCACTTCACCGACACAATTTATATGGATAATCTTTTGAGAATAGTATGTTTATGATTAATATTAATATATTATAAGTTCTAATATATTAATATGGAATCATATTATTTAATTAGTATTGATCAAGAATTAATTTATAATTAATTAAGTGATCAAAAGGAACTAATTAAATATGGACTCTTATATATATGGAATGGGCCAAGTTCATTTAGGTTGGGCTAAGCTTTCATGGATAGTCCATGGAGTGTTTAACCCATGGATCCTAGGAAATGAAAGGTCATGGGTATTAGGGTTTAACCCTAATCCTCCATACTATATAAAGATGTCTTTGGTTGGTGAAATTGGCACTAGTGTGGATACACTAAAGAAGGGCTAGCCAATTTCACTAGAGAGAACCAAGTAATCATATTCTCTAAAGTATTCCAAGGTGTCTTGGTGATTTGTGATTCCACTTGAGGCTTCCACACTATTGGGGCTAAGCTCTTAAAGCTTGAAGACATCAAGCTACATCAAGAGGTATGTATTCTATCTTGTTACCTTCATAGTTTTTGTATGCAAGATTAGGATAATACCTTGGATGTTCTTATTTGCATGTATAAAAGAGAAAACATAGATCCAAGGTATTTAGGGTTGCATGTACACTTAGGAAGTGTTAGAATGCTCAAAACCCAACAGTGGTATCAGAGCCACGGGTTGTTTTCTGTTATATTGATGCAAATATTTTATTTTCAAAGTTGAAAAAAAAAAGAAAAAAAAAAACATGAAGTTTGTCAAATTTTAAGATAATTACTTGTTCTTGTGAAAAACTAATTATTTGTAAAATTTGAATAATTTGCTTTATGAGTTGAATTAGGTCAAATTTAATAAAAGATAAAATAATATGATTATTTTATTAGTTTTAAAAGTTTGATCTAAAGAGTTTTATTTTTTTTTAAACCTCCATAAGTTATGGATATGAAAAGGTTTTAAAAAAAAAAATTGATTCAAAGTTTTTTTTTTGGAGTTACAAAATTTGGTGTTAATGTTTTAAAGGATTACATAACTTAAGAATAAGTTATGGATCACCAAAAGTTTTTTGTGTTATCTTGTTTTATGAGTGAATTTGGATTAATGATGAAAATTATGTGATAGTTGGTTTTAATCCAAATTAATCTAAGAATTGATTCTAAAATGTGTTTTTGTAACTTGTCCTCAAGTTATATGAAAAGTCACATTTAAGAATCATAAAACTCATAAAAATTGGCAAAGGTTACAAAATGAAGAGTCTAGTTCTAATTAAATGGTTTTATGACTCCATAACTTGTCCTCAAGTTATGGAGGACCAAGAGTCTCTTCATTTAATAAAAATAAAAAAAATGTGTAACCTTAATTAATTCCATAAGTTATAAAATAAAGAAAAGTTAATTCTTTTATTAGTTTAAAGTCTTCCATAACTTGTCCTCAAGTTATGGAACTTGAAGAGTTTTTGGATTAAAACTACTTTAAACACATAAGTTATGGAATTAATTAGTTTTGAATAGTTTCAAAACTTGCCCTCAAGTTTTGGAATTTGTAAAGTTTTCTCTAATGAATACTTTAATTCCAAGTTAGCCCTTAGAATTTTAAAAGTTAAAATTCAACCCTTATACTTTATAATATTATAAGTTAATAATATATATATGTATAAGAGTAAAGTCAGTCTTACCGCTAGTACGCCTCATTCACGAAGTCGGTCTATAAGGTGGGTATAAGGTTGTTGCCTATAAAATGGCAACTTAATGGGTGTCCACTCTCACCCACCGCTTGCTTGACCGGTGGAGGGTCGTTAGCCGAACGGGTTTGACAGGACTATAATTCTCCCTTCATTAAAAGTATTAATGAAAATACTAAGTAACTAAACTTTTAATAATACCCAATCTTAGTTACTTAGGAAAATGTGAATAAGGTGCTAATCCATGAAATTACACTTTACACTTTGTCTAAGTCGTTAGTGGAGCGTGTGTGGTTAACCGGCACACTAACTTGGACTTAACAAGGTAGGTAAAGGGTGACTTAATATTTATCATAGTATCGATGGAGCGTGTGTGGTTAACCGGCACATCGATTGAGGGGTAATTTATTAAGGGTACCAAGTGATTTGCATGGTTACTTCACACCTTGTTTTGTGATCCTCGGCATCCCAGTCACAAAACCTGAAGGGCACACTCGAGATTGAAACATGCCTTTGAAAAGTTCAATGAATCTCAAAGATCTAGGAGTTTCAAAACCAATTAAAACCTAATAATTCATTTCGTTTATCTTGGTGGAAATTGGTGAATCGTCATTCACCTACCTTCAAATATTTTATACCTTGGATTACGGCATACCTCTTCTAAGTTATAAAATAGTTTGTTGGGTCCTAGCCTTAATATTTCATATTGGGTGTCATATTAAGGACTTAAGATCAACTATCTTGAATATCTCCCAAAAGATGTCTGGTTTAGACACCTATGATCTTCCCAAATCTCTTGAAACAAGGTTTCCTAATGAAGATGATGTCCCATGGATATCATACTTCTTTCTCCTCCTCCAACTATTCTCCCTAACCCACAAGTTCTTGAAAAGTTTAAGGTCACTCAAGCCCTATTAGGCAAGGCAAGGTCTAGGTGTGGTCACATCTTGGAGATGTAGTCACATATTGACAAGCCGGGAGAGTTGGGTGTTAAAGTCTTGAGAAAGTTGGTGGTTCAATCACTTTCTAAGTCACATAGTGAGTTCCTTTGGGACACCTATGAAACAGACTATGACAAGACCCTTAATGATCTTATCTATTTTGCTAAGATCAACTTCCTAAAACTTTATGGACATTGACAATGATGATATTGGATATCTAGTAAAGCTCTCTCTTCCCAGTGGATAGGGATCGGCCATAGTCAACTCGGTTGACCAAATGGTAAAGAGAAAAGCTAAGTCTGTGATAGTCTCGTGTACCATTATCAAAGGGTCCATATGTTTATATTGCCAAAGAAAGGGGCATTGGTTGCGAAGCTGCCAAAATTTACCTAAGGATGTTAAAGTCAATAAGTTTGACTCTACTTCAGGTAAAGTCCACTATCTAACTCTGTTAAGTTTCTATTCTGAGATTCTTGATCCATGATGTGACTGGGTCACATGGTGATGTTTTAAGAATCAAAGAAAAAGTGAAGAAACTTAAAGAAAGAATATGCCGAATCTGATGGCGTAGATGGATTTCTATCGCATAGTTTGAAAAATCGGATTCTTGAGCTACTTCTTAGGAGTTATGAGATATTGCCTAGGAATAGATAACAACAAGTTCTCATATGGATTGTAAGGATAAGTTTTTCCGCAAAGTTTTAAAATAAAAGAGAATTTTTTGATTTTATTTATTTTAAAATATCCTTACAATGGCATCTGTGGAAATTTTTGTTGCTTATAAGATTCCATTAGTAGCAAGAGTGGAAGTATGAAATTGATTCTTTCATTTGTGGTAATGTCTAAATTTACCAAATAAGGAAAGATTCTCATCACCCAAGTTTCAATTGGACCGGAACTTGGAATCATGCAAGTTGTATAGCATGATGAATGAGAACTTTCAAGTTTTGGAAAATTAAGACTAATTACTTGTTCACATGGATGTGTGAGTCAAGTAAAGGACTTAGGGATCGAGTACACATTCTTGTGCACTGATTAAGTCCACCACTAAAGATCGATAAGAAGAATCAAATAAGGCAGAAGGATAAAAGTTTCTCAAATCTGAAAAGATGGGAGAGTACTTTAGTATCAGTTTTGAGATCATCTTAATAATTAAGAAACCATATCAAAATTAGTTCTCTAAGGAAATCTTAGTGCATTCTTATGACTAAGAAGAGGAACTTGAATTGTTGAAATGGTTAAATCAAGAAGATGAGTCATACTTCGTTCCAATACAAGTCTTAGAGTCATACTCCAAGATTGTCATTTGAGTGACATGTCTTAAAGAAGGTTTAAAACACTTGTCAAATGGAAGAGTAAAAGTTTTCTACTCTTGTACATTTGAAATTGGTAAGTTGTGATGTTTTGGATAAAACAAAGACCAACTTAGGCCAATTGGGTAAAGTGTTTTTCTTGATTAGAATCCGCACTATCTCTTGGATGTTTGACAAGGGAGTCTTATATGTCAAGAGGAAAGTGGGAGTCTTAAAGGTCTTGAAAGTCTCAAGAAATAATCAAGAATAAAACCTGAAATTCTTCACTAGCACACGACTTGAGGTTTATAGCCTATCGTGTTGACATATCTGTGTCCATTCCAGTTAAAGTTGGCTTTGCATATGAGTTCTTAGAGTTCTCAATTTGTTGCACAACAACTTGGAAGCAATGGTAGGCCCTTGAGCTGCCAGGTGGCAAGAAATTAAGATTGAGTTCAGTCCATATGAGTTTGGGTTTGTCATTATCCTTGTCTTGTGACTATGATTTTGACAATTCACATGGATAAGAACACATACACCATTAAATCTAAGTGTCATAAGGTTTCTCTCCGATTCATGAAAATGATGGTGAGGAAACACTTTCACTAAGTAGATTTTAGCTAGATAGCAATTGTGATATTTGCATTCTCAAAGTCGTTAGTGGAGCGTGTGTGGTTTACCGGCACACTAACCTGGACTTGTGAGAAGTGGCAAAAAGGTCTAACCATTATGATTACGGCATACCTCTTCATAATTGTTTAGACACACAAGTGTGCTATCTAAGGGAAGGTGTATGATTTTGATAAAGTTTTATCAAAACAATCTAGCATCAGAAATCTGAACTTTGGTAAGAAAGTCAATGAAGTATTGATTTCTAGAAGTCCAGGTGATTTCTGAGAACATGTCAAAGCTAGTGGGAGCATAAGTGTTATGCTAATAATCATCATGTTAGTGGGAGCATGATAATTATGATAAGTATTGCAAGTTAGCAATGTTAATTATAGAAAACAAAAGTTTCAATTGGGAAAAAGTTGTTTTGCTATAATTAAGGGAGAGAAAATTATACTTCATCTCAAATCTATAAGCTTAGATCGTGAGGTTTTAATCATTTAGTCAAGGATATATATGAATTTCATGTTGGAATGGCTCAACATAAGGAAAATTTGTATATGAGTCCATTATTTGCGTTCTAAAATTCGATTATGATTACGGCATCCCTTTTCATAATCTGAATTATGAGAACTTGGCAAATTGAAATGGAAATGTTATAGCAAAAGACTGGTTTAGTCTTTATGTGAGACATCATGAATCGATTCCCATATACTTCGGATATAGGATCGATTACATGTGCTATATTCATCCTTTCTAAAATTTTCCAAATGCCTGGGGCATTAAGAAGGGAAAAGGTTTAGAACTGGATATGACTAAAAGGATTAAACAATTGTCGAGGACAATCTAAGGTTTACCAAAGATTGGTTGCTCAAGGACAGTTGGAAGTATAGTGATAATTCTGGAAGGACCATATTGACATAATCTGTAAGGAGGCAACTCTTGTTCAGAAGTGATAGTCAAAATGGAATCTGGAAATGTTTCAAAGTTAGAATCGTCAATCTGTGTAAGATTAAGGAAACTTAATGCAAGAAGAATATTTCCAAGGAGTTGATCTCCTTTGGAATACTCTGTAATGATTGTTGCCAAGTCTTTATGACTTTGTGCATAATCATTACGAGAGGATCAATGCATATAAGTTTAGAATCTAACAGATTTCAGTAAATGGCATGAATTTGGAATTCCTGCATTTGCGGTAAGGATTTGGGAGTGTGAAAAGAGAATCATTGAAGTTATGTTCAATGGATCTAGTTCACAAAGTAAAGATCATAGACAAACATAGTATGCATACTTGGTGTGTGGCATGACTAGTGTTTAAGAAAACATAGTGTACATGCTTGGAGCATGGGACAACTATTGTTTTAAATTCAAGAATAAAGTTGATAGCTGAAACAGTATACAATGAATAATGTGTAATCATATGGTGATAAATAAAAGGTGTTTTATTTATGTTCAAAGGGTTGATACCATATTGGATTCAATTATTATTGTGTTTTATTTTGCATGTTTTGACTTCCCGAATAAACTGGGTTATTCTTCCTGAATGACTAAGCTATTCAAACATCCACAGTCGGTCATATGTTGGAAGTAGATATGAATTAAGACTGTCATGGGTTGGCTTGTAGAGGTCTAAGGTGTTGGACAAAGGGCTACAACACTCATGAGTGCTCATAAGTTCTGAGTATTGGATTCAACCCGCGCTCATTGGAATCACTTCATGGATTTTATCACGAGTGATCATGAGACGATAATATCTTATATTCTTCAAACCTAGAGATATGAGTTGTTACTATGAGTTGGTTGTACATTGATTGCACGAAAACGCATTTGGTAACTCGGTGCTATAAAACGTGCCTTTGTGTATGATTCAACAAGTAGTAGAACAAGCCATATGAGTCGAAGTTTATCCATTCCTTTTACCTTCGGGATAAAAGCGATATCTGTGGGCCCCTCGATGATTTGATGATGACAAATGGAAGTGCTCGGCCGGGCCAGGACTGATTTGATTTGTTCAATTAGTCAGTCGTCATAAATCGGAAATCGGGAAACAACAAATGGACAGAGAGAATGATTATAATCCATGTCTCAGTCCATATGATATCTAGAATGGAGGAATATATGATCCCTTATCTAATGGACAAGTTCGTTGACAAGATCAGAGTTCGACAGCAGCTTTAAGAGCTACGATTGCCAGTTAGGTTTGAAGTCATACGCAATAATAGTTTTAGACTTATCCAAGTGGGAGACTGTTGGATTAATGTCTAAGTCCATAACTATATTTGGTATGTACTTGACCCGACCCGGCATGGTCCATTTGGGTTGCACTTCACCGACACAATTTATATGGATAATCTTTTGAGAATAGTATGTTTATGATTAATATTAATATATTATAAGTTCTAATATATTAATATGGAATCATATTATTTAATTAGTATTGATCAAGAATTAATTTATAATTAATTAAGTGATCAAAAGGAACTAATTAAATATGGACTCTTATATATATGGAATGGGCCAAGTTCATTTAGGTTGGGCTAAGCTTTCATGGATAGTCCATGGAGTGTTTAACCCATGGATCCTAGGAAATGAAAGGTCATGGGTATTAGGGTTTAACCCTAATCCTCCATACTATATAAAGATGTCTTTGGTTGGTGAAATTGGCACTAGTGTGGATACACTAAAGAAGGGCTAGCCAATTTCACTAGAGAGAACCAAGTAATCATATTCTCTAAAGTATTCCAAGGTGTCTTGGTGATTTGTGATTCCACTTGAGGCTTCCACACTATTGGGGCTAAGCTCTTAAAGCTTGAAGACATCAAGCTACATCAAGAGGTATGTATTCTATCTTGTTACCTTCATAGTTTTTGTATGCAAGATTAGGATAATACCTTGGATGTTCTTATTTGCATGTATAAAAGAGAAAACATAGATCCAAGGTATTTAGGGTTGCATGTACACTTAGGAAGTGTTAGAATGCTCAAAACCCAACAACTGTTCACGTTTTACCTTTATGACCGACTGTTACTGGTCATAAGGGTAAAATGTGAACAATTTCAATAGTTCAGTGACAAATAGATGCTGAAAAAAGTTTAGTGACTAAATGTGAACAAAGTCGAAAGTCCATTACCTTTCAAGTCATTATCCCTTTATTCTTTAAAGTTTTTAAATTATTTGGGTTTGTGTTTTATTTTCATTCACATGCGTTTTTGTTCCAATCTTGGTATTAGACTGTTAAAGCTGCACATGAATCTGTCCAAAAGTTAGAAGAGATTGATATAAGGTAATTGGGAAATATGGGAAAATGACTTAAAAGCCCTTAAGTTTTCATAAAAATATCGGTTTTACCATTGGACGTGTTTTAGGCCTAATAAAGCCGAATGTTTTGTCTAATTTTTTTATTTATACCCATTTAGTCGGTTTGTAACCTACCGATTACCTAATGCCATTAAAGCCCTCGAGTTTTTAAAAATGTTCGGATTTACCCTTACATTTCAAAAATGTTTGGATTTACCCTTACTTTAATTGTTATTATTATTATTATTATTATTATTATTATTATTATTATTATATATGTTTAATACATTTTTAAATGTATAAAAATATTTTATATGTACATTTTTAAATACGTTTTTAAACCTATAACAATATTTATATAGATTTAAAAATATATTTTCTTGTATTTGGTATTTAAAAATATATTTACTTCTATTTAGTATTTATATACATTTGAAAGCTAATGTACTTCTTTAAAAATGTATTTATATATTAAAAATATATTTATTTTATTTAGTATGTATTAAATATAAAAATATTTGTTTATAAGTTCTATGTATTTAAAAGTGTATGTATAAAATAATTTTCTATATTTAAAAATGTATTAAAATATGTAATAATAATAATAATAATAATAATAATAATAATAATAATAATAATAATAATAATAATAATAATAGTAATAGTAATAATAATTAAAATAATCAAAATAATAATCAAAATAAGGATAAATCGGAACATTTTTGATAAGTTAAGGGTAAATCCGAACATTTTTGAAAACTCAAGGGCTTTATTGGTATTAGGTAACTAGTAGGTTTCCTAGAAACCGACTAAAATGATATAAATGAACAAATTAAACAAAACATCCGACTTTACTGGACCTAAAACACATCCAATGATAGGACCGTCATTTTTGTGAAAACTTAAGGACTTTTATGTCATTTTCTCGAGAGATATCTATATTTTTGTTTTTACTCATTGGTGATTTAAATTTCAATCTTTTTGATCAAGTCATTGAAAAAAGTAGTTAAAATCTAAAATGTTGTTTCCTTTTTACTTAGTGGTGACTTAATACATAAATTGAGAGTGGTTAAAATCTAAAATGTTTTTACTTGATATTAATATTTGAATGATATGCAGATGTGGCACTTGGAAGTTGCAACTGGAGTTACAGAAGGGACAATCAGAAACTCATATTGTGACAACCATCAATTTTGGTTAAAAAAAGTCAACCAGGTCAACTCAACTCGTATTAAAATTTTAGGAGAAATGTGATATTCCCTAATGCTACTAATGTACTATTGACAAGTTATAATGCAAAGTACCTCTCTGGTTTCAATTATCAAATATAAACCCTAAATATGGTTAGTAACGTAACCATTCGGTAATTTAATGTAATATTATTTAGGTATAAATAATATTCATAACACAATGTAGCGGAGTTCATAAACCTTATACTACATGACAAATTCATAACAAATATTACATATACGGATTTTGGGTGAATTCATCACAAAATACGACAGATTCTATACTCGGCTTAAACACTCAGACGTTGACGAAAAGAATTAGGAATTATCCTAACTTTCGTGTAACGTGTTATTATTTTAGATGATAATGATCTTTATGATAAACTGAATTTAAATGATTCAAAATAAGTAAAAATACATCATTTTTAACATATATATATTTTTTTATAAAAATCACCAACTGTTATAAAAATTACCGATTTTTTTTTTTATAAAAAATAAAAGAAACAAATTTTGTCTTATACAGTGATGACACCTTTATTAAAGAAATAATATTTTAATAAAGGCAACCCCAACACCCCCATACCCCATACGCTACCCACCTCACCCCCTCACCCTCCCCCTTCCCCCCTTTAAACCTTTGCCGACCCCCCCCCCCCCCCCCCCCCTCTTCTCACTTCATCTTCATCATCTTCTCCATCTTCTTCATTTCTTCATCTCTCCTTCAAGAACAAGCTTATCCTCTCAAGGCTTATTTCCATAAGTTGGTTCTTGATCTTTTGGCAAGTATTTCCTTACTAAACTAGTGATTCTATATATATATATATATATATACACACACACACACACACACATATATATATATATATATATATATATATATATATATATATATATATATATATATATATATATGCTAGTTTTGTTACAATTACACACATTAATATATGTTAATATCCATAGGGCAATTCAACCTTCAAGTGTTCTTCAAGTGTTCTTAGCTTGAAAATCTTCATGTTCACCTATTTATCCACCAAGAAACATACTTAAGGTGAGTTCATACCCCTCATTTTCATTTTTATCCAAGTTTTAGGGGGGAATACAAGTAAACTTGTGTAATAATACAAGTTGTTATACATGCTCTGTCTTTAAGTTGTGTAAAAGTATTGTTTACATGAAATAATGTTATTACCTAGTATTATGGACATTTATGTGTGGTGTGTGGTTTAAAATGCAAATATATGAAAAATTAGAATAAACAATGCTATATGTTCTTGAGAAAAAGTCACAAAAACAAAACAATAAAAACTATGGTTTTTATGAACATAATATGACTTTTCTAGCAACAATGGTTATAACCAAGTTGTTACATCATTTATGTTGGATATGAACCAAAATATGTCATTTTGGGCATATGTTATGCAACTAGTTATAAATACCAAGGATTTGGTTTTACAAAAAGAAAACCCAAAAACCCACCATTTTTATGTATAATTAGGGTTTTCTAGCAAAAATGGTCATGACTAGGTTATGATACCATTTTTGTGAGATTTTCCCTAAAATATGTTGTTTTAAACATATAAGGATAGCTTGAATTAATCTCCACAAAAAGGCAAAAATAAAATTTACCAAGTTTATAACTCAATATTTACCGTTTGGTGATGTAAAAAGGCAAAAAACTAGAAAATTAACTGCATCATACTAAATGTACATATACTTGTGTTAGAGTTGAATTATATGTTATTTATGAACATCTAAACATGTTTACTTGTATATATGTGAGTATATATTGGCACAATAAAAATATTTATATTAAACTATAATATGTATAGTTTATGGGTCATTAACACTATTTTATCGTTTTGGGACTAGATGAATAATTAAATAAAAGTATAATTATTTTTACACTATGTAAATACTATGGAAAGGTGATATTTACACTTACAATGGTTTTCATTACACTATACATAAACTTGTTGAAACAGTTATGTGAGACAAAGTCTTCACTGTACCTACCAGAGTACACACTAAAGTCCTGAATTATAACCAGAATCTTGGTAAGAGAGCGTGACACTTGTGTATAGATCTATATGGAACTGACAATCCTGCACCTAAGCTGTTAGCTACAGCTACACCGGAAGGTCTCGGTTGACAAATGTCTAACATTCTGACGCCTGAAGAATGTCGTAGCAGACCAACATCGGTTTTAATATGGTTGTAATTGATGGGTTTTATGCATAAGAAACAATCCTATGTGCTCATACAAACCCTAATGCTTGGATCTAGGTTTCTCTATTGTACATGCTTTGAATCCAAGACTAATAAACTTAGATCTAACATGTTATAAACTGAATTAGGGTTTAGAGAATTACCTTTGATTGTTATATAGCAATAACAATCAATTCCTTGCTTGGATTGGCCTTAGAAAGCTTAGTGCCTCAAGTGCTGCACCTCTAATGGAGTCACAAACACCTTATGCAACTTGGATGAAGAGGAGAAGAAAGGAGGCTGCCAAAAACGACTAGAAACCCTAGAGAGTCAGTTTTCCACGTTTTGGGAGCCTAAGGGGTCCTTTATATACTTGTGTGGGCTGCTAGGGTTTCAGTCAAAACCCTAATGGACAGCTTAAACTCTAAGCAGCCCATGGAACCTTCTGGATAAGGCCATGGATGAAAATATGATGGGCTTCCATCATAATTTTGTTCACCCCTTATTCCTTTAGCATTCCCTAGCCTAATAACTCAATTATCCAATAATTGCAGTCCAATCCCCTAAATTTAATTAATCTCTTTTAGCCACAAAATTAATTCATCATTAATTATCGACTAATATTAATTAAACAATATGATTTCTCCTTTAATATATTATTCTCATAATATATTAATAAATCATATTTAAACCTATCTCTTCTTAATTCATCCTACATATTGCTATGGTGAAGGCAACCCAAAAGGACCATGCTCATAATCGGGTCAAGTACATACCAAAATAGTTATGGACTTAGACACTAATCCAACAGTCTCCCACTTGGATAAGTCTAATAACTATTTTCCGTATGACTTTAGAACCTGATCAACAATCGTAGCTTTCAAAAGCCGCTGTCAACTCTGATCTTATCAGATAGCGTGTCCTCTAGATAAGGGATTATATATTCCTCCATTCTCAAGATATTGTATAGACAAAAGACATGAATTTCAATCATTCTCTCTATACTGTTTCCCGACTTCCGATTTATGACGACTGATAACAGACTACAATTGAACACATCAACTTAGTCCCGGCTTGGCCAAGCGCTTAGGTGTCATCACTAAATCATCGAGAGGGCCACAGATATCGCTTTTATCCCACTTTGAGTAAAAGGAATGGATAAAATTTGACTCATATGCTTGCTTGCGTTTACTGATCGAATCATACACAACAATAAGTTTTATAACACCAAGTTACTGGTGCGTTTACTTATTATCAATGTGCAACCGACCAACAAATAACAATTCACATGTCTCGGTTTCAAGAATATACAATATTATCGTCTCACTAATCACTCGTGATAAATCTATGAAGTGATCCAAGTGAGCGTGGGTTTAATCCAATACTCTAATCTTATCAAAGCACTCATGAACTCTGCAGCAAACTTGTGCTACGTCTAAACACTTCAGACAATCTACAGAAAGATTCATGATAGTCTTTATTCATACCTACTCCCAACGTATGACTGACTGTGGATGTTTGAATAACCTAGTTATTCTGGAAGTCAAAACATGCAAACTGAAACATAATAATACTTAATCCTATATGGCCTCAAACTTGTGAGAGTAAATAAAACACTTCTATTTAACCACCATATTGATTACTTATTATTATCGTTTACTGTTTCAGAAAATCAACTTATTACTCAAATTACAACAATAGCTGTCCCATGCATAAAGCATGCACACTATGTTTCCTATGGTACTTACTTTGTGAAATAGATCAATTGAAAAACCTTTTCAATGATGCTCATTTCACAATTCCCAATCCTTATCATTAGTGTAAGAACACAAGGTTCTTTGCTACTATTAGAATATGCTAGATTCTAACATCTTATGCAACGATCCTTTCATAAAGTCATAGCACAAAAGTCACCAAGACTTTGCTAATGAAATTAAAAAGTACTCTCTCAGAAATTGTTGCAAGACAATTCCATAGACGCGAAGTCTCACATTCAAAGTACATTCCTTTGAACATCCTTCTTGCATAAAAGTTTCTAATCTAGACATAGACTCTCAACATCCAACTTCCAATATGGAAACATTTCCATATTTGCCAAATGACAACTCATTCTTAATAGAATCTTATCTATTCATAATAATGTCAATATGGTCCATCCAATACCATACTTCCAACTACTCACAAGCGACCAATCCTCAGCGAACTTTGGATCGTCCTTTGATAGTTGTTTAATTATTTTAGTCAAAACTGATTCTAATCCTTTTTCCCACTTAATGCGCTAGACATTTGGAAAATTTTAGAATGGTCAAATATTATAACATTTGCAATCGATCCTATACCCGAAGCGTATGGGACACGATGCATAATGTCTTACATAAAGATATGATACTTTACCAATCTTTTGCCATAATATTTTATGTGTCATGTTCTCACAATTCGAACTATGAAGAGGGATGCCGTAATCATAATCGAATTTTAAGAACACACAATGTATCCTTTGACTGAAAATATTAAAATTTCTCAATCTAAGCTTTAGATTTTGAAACGAAGTATAAGATTCTCTCCCTTAATTATATTAAAACAACTTTTCAACCCATGCAACTTTGCAAATTGAATCTTTGTTTTTCTATAATTAATATTGCTAACTTGCAATACTCGCCATAATAATCATACAAGCATAACACTTATGCTCCCACTATCATGATGATTATTATCATATAAGCATAACACTTATGCTCCCACTAGCTTTGACATGTATTCAGAAAACAAATGAACTTTCAGAAAACAATGCCTATTGAATTTCTGAAATTCATATTTCTAATACCAGAGGCTTCGATAAGCCTTTATCTAGGCTTCTTAACCTTATACACCTTTGTCTTAGATAGCTCATATGTGAGTTTAAACAATTCAGAACTTATGTTACTAAGTTCCAAATGTTGAAACTAATTGCCAAATCTCATAATTCGAACTATGGAAAGGGATGCCGTAACCATAATCGAATTTTGAGAATACAATTTTCACAATCGCTATCTTCTTAAAATCTCTTTTAGTGAAAGCATTTCCTCACGGTCATTTTCATGAAGGAGGGAATCTTATGACACTTAGATTTTATGGTGTATGAGTTCCTATCCATGTGAATTTGCCAAAACCAAGGTTTGCGACAAATCCAAACTCATATGGACTGAACTTTCTTAATCTTGATTTCTTGCCTTATGGTAATACGAGTGCCCACCATGTCTTCCAAGTAGTTTAGTAACCTGTCCTTACATATCAATGTACTTTCCATCGACTAAGGCTCTAGTATGCATTCAAATGAGAACTCATAGAACTCACATACGCAATTAACTCAATTGGAATGGCACAAAAACAAAATAATGTCAACACGATAGGTTGCAAACCTCAAGTCGTGTGCTAGTGATGATCGATAAGGTATATTCTTGATTTGTTCTTGAAACCTTTCAAGACCATTAAGACTCCCACTGACTCCTTGACATATAAGATTCTCTTTTCAAGAAACATTTCTTGACAAAGCAAATATTCAAGAGTTAGTGTAGTTCTTATCAAGACAAAACACTTCATAAATTGGTCCTAGTTGGTCTTTGTCTTATCCAAGACATCACAACTTACCAATTTCTAATGTGCAAGAATAAGAAAACTTTTCCAAATTCCACATTTGATGAGTGTTATAAACCTACTTAAGACTTGTCACTCAATGTCACAATCTTGGAGTATGACTCTAAGACTTGATATTGGAACGAAGTATGATTGAATCTTTGATTTAACCATCTCTACAATTCTCGATTCCTCTTCTTAGACATGCAAATGCACTAAGACTCACTTAGAGGATCAATTGAGATATGGTTCTTAATCATTAAAACTTCATCATAAAACACAATAAAAGGTACTCTCCCTTCTTCTTAGAATGGAGAAACTTTTATATTTCTGCCTTCTTGATTCTTCTTATTTGTTCTGCTATTGATTGAAACTATTTCAGTTAACTCAGAATTATACTCAATCTTATAAGTATAACCATATTTACTAAACTTTAGTAAATCATGACGAATATCTTTGTCACTCTTGTGGTAGACTTGATCAACGTACGACCTAGTATACTCGATCTCCTAGTCCTTCAATTGACACTTTGTCAAAGAATTAGTCTAAATTTCCCAAATGTGAAAGTTTTTCATTCATCATACAATACACGTTGCATGATTCCAAGTTTCTGTCCAATTGAAACTTGGGTGATGAGAAACTCTCCCTATTTGGTAAACTTTTGATATGTCCACAAATAACATAGTTAAGAATCAAATCCATTGTTGCTAATAATAGAAACATTCAAACATCAATTTTTTCATATATGCCATTGCAAGGATAAATAAATAAGATAAAATCAAAATTCATTTTATTGCGGAAAAAATTTGTCCTTACAATGAAATTCAATTGAAAAACTATGTTATACATATTTCTTAACAATCTATTCTAACTCCAAGTAGTAGCTCAAGAATCCATTCTTCAAGTAATGCGATCGAAATCCATTTCTTCATGATTAGATTCAGCTCACTTCTTCCCTCAAGCTTCCTCTCTTTTCTTCGATCCTACAAAACATCAAAATGTAATCTTACACATCATGAATTAAGAATCTAGAATAGGAACTCAAAAGAGTTAGATAATGGATTTTACCTGAAGCAGAGCCATACGTCTTGACTCTCCCATCTCTTAGATCTCTCAGGTAGTTAGGGCAGCTTCGTCTCCAATGCCCCTTCTCTTGGCAATAAAAGCAAATGGACTCCTTTGGCACAACACATCGGACAATCATAGACTTAGTTCTTTCTGCACTTCCAGTGTTGCCAGTGTCCATTGAAGTTTGGGAGTTTGATTCACCAGACAAGTTTGCTTGACCAGCACGCCAAATCATTGCTGATTCAACAGCTATAAGCAAATAGGTGAGATTAATGAGGGTCACGTCGTGATCCATCATATAGCACTCTCTAACGAACTCACTATATGATTTAGGAAGTGACTGAAGAACCCAGTCAGCAGCCAACTCGCTTGAAATCTCGACACCCAACATGCTTAACCTATCAATGTGTGACTTCATCTCTAAGACGTGTGCACACACATGTTTCCCATCTTCGTGTTTACTTGCCAAAAGGGATTGAGTGAGCTTGAACTTTTCAAGCCTTTGAACTTGTGGGTCAGGGAGAACAATTGGAGGAGGTGGAGGAAGTGAAGCATGACTCTCATTTCCTTGATCGTATCTCGGAACGTCATCTTCATTTGGAAAGCTTGTTCCAAAGGATTTAGGAAGACCATTGTAAGATTCAGACATCTACAAAATGGGAGAAAATTTAAGTTATGTTGATTAGAATTCTTGATGTAACACCCAAATGCAACATCAAGCTAGGATCCAACACAATATTCTACAACCTAGAAAAGGGATGTCGTAATCTAGTTGCAGAATATTTGAAGGTAGGTAAATGACGATTTACCCATTTCCACCATGAAAAACGAAAATGGAAGATTAAGTTTTAAATGAATTGAAACTCCTAGATCTTTTGAGATTCATTGAACTTTTCAATGGCATGTTTAATCTCGATTATGCCCTACTATTTGTGACTGGGATGCCGAGGATCACAAATAAGGTGTGAATAACCATACGAATCACGTGGTGCACCCAATGCTACAATCACCCAATCAATGTGCCGGTTAGCCACACACGCTCCATTGATCTATGACAAACATCGAGTCACCCTTCGCTACCAATGTCATCCCCAAATTAGTGTGCCGGTTAACCACACACGCTCCACTAACGTTTGACAGGGGTACGAAGTGTAATTCTATGGATTAACATACAATTTCACATTTTTGCTAAAGTAACTATGATTTGGGAATTTGAAAAAGCATTTAGTTACTTTGTACTTTATTATAATTATAATGGAAGGTTTCTGTCCTATCCTACCCGTTCGGCTAACGACCCTCCACTAGTCAAGAGTGCGGTGGGTAAGAGTGGATACCCATTCAATCGCCATTTTATAGGCAATTTCCTTAAACACCCTTATAGACCAACTTCGTGAATGAGGCCTACTAACAGTAAGACTGACTGTTTACTCATATACAATACTAGACTTTTCATGTTATATATAGTATAGGGTGTATTTTACACTTTTAAAATACTAGGTGGTTTAACTTAGTAAATTATACTTTTAATTTAATTAAATGTAAACCAAAAACTTTATGGGTTTATTAAATCACCTTTAATTATACACTTTAATTAATTAACAAAACCATAAGGGTGTGATTCGAACTTTTCAAATTACTAGGGTTTTAGAATTTAACATTTCAAAATTAAACTTTTAATCAACTTTTAAATCCCAAAACTTGAGGGCAAGTTTTGAAACATTTCAAAACATTAGGGATCAAATAACAAATAATTCAAATTAAACAATTAATTTCATAATTATCTACATTTGACCTAATCTTATTTTAGTCATTAGATAATTACCAAATAACTTTAAATAATCCATATTTATCACATAAACAACCAATATTTAAAAGATTTGAAATTATCTATTGTTTTGGCAAGGATAATCACTAATTTAAGATAAAAATCAGATTTTAACTTTAAAAAACGAATTAGGCATCAAATCCAAGTCAAAACAGCAGCTAAAACCCAAAATACCCTCTGCCTGACGAACTGACTCGCCGAGTCAGACCTGGACTCGCCGAGTCCAGATACCGACTCGCCGAGTTGGGTCGGGCAGAGGCCAAAAACTCGATTTTCAGCAAACAAAACAGTTAAGCATCACATACAACTGAAACCAATCATGGCTCTGATACCACTGATGGGTTTTATGCATAAGAAACAATCCTATGTGCTCATACAAACCCTAATGCTTGGATCTAGGTTTCTCTATTGTACATGCTTTGAATCCAAGACTAATAAACTTAGATCTAACATGTTATAAACTGAATTAGGGATTATAGAATTACCTTTGATTGTTATATAGCAATAACAATCAATTCCTTGCGTGGATTGGCCTTAGAAAGCTTAGTGCCTTAAGTGCTGCACCTCTAATGGAGTCACAAACACCTTATGCAACTTGGATGAAGAGGAGAAGAAAGGAGGCTGCCAAAAACGACTAGAAACCCGAGAGAGTCAGTTTTCCACGTTTTGGGAGCCTAAGGGGTCCTTTATATACTTGTGTGGGCTGCTAGGGTTTCAGTCAAAACCCTAATGGACAGCTTAAACTCTAAGCAGCCCATGGAACCTTCTGGATAAGGCCATGGATGAAAATATGATGGGCTTCCATCATAATTTTGTTCACCCCTTATTCCTTTAGCATTCCCTAGCCCAATAACTCAATTATCCAATAATTGCAGTCCAATCCCCTAAATTTAATTAATCTCTTTTAGCCACAAAATTAATTCATCATTAATTATCGACTAATATTAATTAAACAATATGATTTCTCCTTTAATATATTATTCTCATAATATATTAATAAATCATATTTAAACCTATCTCTTCTTAATTCATCCTACATATTGCTATGGTGAAGGCAACCCAAAAGGACCATGCTCATAATCGGGTCAAGTACATACCAAAATAGTTATGGACTTAGACACTAATCCAACAGTAATAACTCACATGGGGAATCAACAATACATTTTGTTTATGGGGTAACATTAGTTCAAATGTTCTTATATAAGAATAAAACTACATAATACTATTTTAAGTATAGAAATATTTATATATTATTTGGTCTTTGGGTTTTTAAGACTACAACTCATTTTTAAGGAAATATTGGATTTTCTGGGTACATACTCTATCATTTTACAAGGAAAAAGTTACAGATTTTTCACATACAAAACTCTTATGAAGTCACCAATTTAATTGTTGACACTTTTCAAAACTGCTTGTATTCTCACGGAATTGTTAGACAGGTAACCAGAAGGCTTTTAAGGATGGGACGTTACGGTGTCATACTATTTTTTTTTGTCATCATAATGTAATACGTTTTGAAACATACAATACATGGTAACAAAGTAAAATTCTCAAATTATATTTATGATGGTTGTGTTTTCTTTGATCAATATTGTACATTATGTTGTGATACTGTTCATGAAAGTCATCCACCCCAAACGTTTCCACCATCCTGGTTTGGGGGTGTGACAGATTGGTATCAGAGCATTGTTTATAGTGAACTAAGTATATCAAACCATATAAGATATACAACTATAAATACAATGGGACTAAAACTCTCTGACTAAAACATTTCATAAAAGTACATTTTTAAAATATAATAATTTTTTCATAAGGTATAAGTACATACATACATCCTAGAACAGTGTCATAACAAGAACAACACAAAAGTAATGAGATAAGTTGAACACTACGAGTGGGCCTAGGTAGTTATGTAATCATATCTAGGATGGATGTAGAACCAAACATAAAGTTTAAAAATACTATAGGAGTATTTTATGATACTATAGAACCATACACCTAGACTCCTTACATGCCTCTTATACCTCTATTCTTGCACAGTTGACATGATCAGATTTCACCTACCAGGAGACCCTTACTTTCCCAATAATGGGAATGGTGGATGGATGTAGGAGGAGCCCAAGGAGCAGGTTGAGGCTGACGCACCAGGCGCTGAGGAGAACTCGGAGGAGGGTCAAGATGGTGATGAGGACAATGACGAGGACCTGATGGAGGAGGACTCCGATGCTGACATTGAGGTTAGCAACCCACAGTTTGTCGTCCGTAGCATGCATGATCCTAAGCCCGAGCCGAGCTTTTAGGTATACAGCCATCCAGTTGGTCCATTATGGATACACACTCCTTGTAAAAGGATACCTCCCTTTCGTAGACCCGAGATTTTTCTGACAGGTGTACCACTCTAGGGACCGACACCCTGATTGGCAAAGGACCTACACAGATGGAGCCGCGAGCATGGCCAACATTCCCTGTACGGTATGTGCTGAGAGTTCTACGACCTCTGTAATGACGGTTCATCTGATTGGGCTCTCCCTGTCATGATTCTCCGCATCTCGCACCTTGACGAGCATGACAGGGCATCTACCGGCCTAATCCTAGATGTTGGTGCCACTGTTGAGTCACCGCCACCCGGTTTCATCTTCTAGATTAAGATCATGATTAGACACACAGGATTATCGATTGTCTTCAGGAGGATGTCACGACTGCCCGAGTTGAGGTTAGGGAGCTCATGGATAGACACACCGTCATGGAGCAGAGGATGATCGAGGTAGAGCGCCAAGCCGAGGAGGCCAGAGAGGAAGCAACGGAGATGCGAGCATTCATAGCTGCACTTCAAGGGCCGCACGATGTCACTCGCCATGAGTAGTGTTTATGCTATTCAACTTTTGTTATAGACTAGGTTTTGTGAGTAAGCGTTGGTGCTACTCCCTCATGTATGTAGGTCCGACCCTGCGAATAAGCGATTACACTATTCTAAGGGTCGTTATGCTGCCGATTTTATTTTGGGTTTTAGATGTATTATAGACCTCCATGAAGGTCAATTTTCCAAAACTATGTACTACTATGAAACATTATCAATGAAATGGTATGCATATTATTTCATTGGGTGTTATTATCAAGTTCATAAATTGTTATGCAATTGTTTACTTATTATAGTAATTATATATATTTTTTGTTTTATTGAAATGCTTACAAGTTGCAAGAAAGGCAAATCATAACAAACATATAGCTGAAATGTTCTATTTCAATAAATACCCGATTTGTAACTATTATCGAGGACTTACCATCATTCCATCTCTCATCCCTATGCCAAAAGAATGCCACCATGAAGAAGCAACCGACGTGCCGGCGGAACACCACCAGTTCCACCAACACCAACCCCACAGGTGGACCCCGCTATGTTCTAAGCCGCTATGGCAGCCGCGGTGAAACCACCATGACACAAATTAGCGCTAATGGCACAAACAGAAATGGAAACATGAACGGAAACGGGAACGGTGCCAACAGTTCCAATAAGGGAGAAAGTCAAGGACACCAACGAGTATGCTCCTACAAGGCTTTTATGAACTGCAAGCCCAAGACTTTTCATGGTGACGACGGTGTCATCACCTTAACGAGATGGTTTGAGAAAACCGAATCTGTGTTAGAAGTTTGCTCATGCCCAGATGAATGTAAAGTCAAGTATATAACTTGTATTTTCGCTGAATCGACCTTATCCTGATGGAATGGTCATGTTAAAACCCCGAATCTTGCAGTGGCCAACTCTATGAGTTGGGAAGATCTGGTCATGATGTTGGAGGAGTACCGCCTAAGAAGTGAAATTCAGAAATTAGATCAAGAGATTTGGAACCATACCATGACGGGCTCTGATGTGATTGCCTATACTACTAGGTTTAACGACTTGGCAATTTTTGCCCCGGGATAGTCACCCCGAAAGCCAAGAAGGTGGAACGCTACATCTGGGGACTATCCCCCCAGATTCAAGTAATGGTTATATCTGCTAACCCAACCACCTACGACAGTGCCAAACATTTGGCACAAAGTCTTATCGACCACGGAGTCAGCCAGGGCATTATGGTGCCCATACCTGATCAACTAAAAAGGGGAGATAACAAGCAAAAGTTTTGGAACAAGAAAAAGGGCCAACTGACTTAAGAGCCTGCCAAAAGACAACAAACTGTGGCAGTCCATGCTGCCACTGTCCCTACTACCCCAGCGCTGGCTAAACTATATGTTGGGGACCTACCTAAATGCAACAAGTGCAACTTCCATCACAATGGAGCTTTTTGGGAGATGCACTGC